>NC_041385.1:2216355-2268990 GCF_002162155.2 Triticum dicoccoides | reverse complement strand
GAAATCACCCGGAACAATTCCGGTGTCCGAATATAGTCGTCCAATATATCAATCTTTATGTCTCGACTATTTCGAGACTCCTCGTCATGTCCATGATCACATCCAGAACTCCGAACAACCTTCGGTACATCAAAATACATAAACTCATAAAGAAATTGTCATCGTAACTTTAAGCGTACGGACCCTACGGTTCGAGAACAATGTAGACATGACCGAGACACGTCTCTGGTCAATAACCAATAGCGGGACCTGGATGCCCATATTGGTTCCTACATATTCTACGAAGATCTTTATCGGTCAGACCGCATAACAACATACGTTGTTCCCTTTGTCATCGGTATGTTACTTGCCCGAGATTCGATCGTCGGTATCCAATACCTAGTTCAATCTCGTTACTGGCAAGTCTCTTTACTCGTTACGTAATGCATCATTCCGTAACTAACTCATTAGCTACATTGCTTGCAAGGCTTATAGTGATGTGCATTACCGAGAGGGCCCAGAGATACCTCTCCGACAATCGGAGTGACAAAACCTAATCTCGAAATACGCCAACCCAACATGTACCTTTGGAGACACCTGTATTACTCCTTTATAATCACCCAGTTACGTTGTGACGTTTGGTAGCACCCAAAGTGTTCCTCCGATAAACGGGAGTTGCATAATCTCATAGTTACAGGAACATGTATAAGTCATGAAGAAAGCAATAACTACATACTAAACGATCAAGTGTAGGATAACGGAATGGGTCATGTCAATCACATCATTCTCCTAATGATGTCATCCCGTTAATCAAATGACAACTCTTTTGTCCATGGCTAGGAAACATAACCATCTTTGATAAACGAGCTAGTCAAGTAGAGGCATACTAGTGGCACTATGTTTGTCTATGTATTCACACATGTATTATATTTCCAGTTAATACAATTCTAGCATGAATAATAAACATTTATCATGATATAAGGAAATAAATAATATCTTTATTATTGCCTCTAGTGCATATTTCCTTCAGTCTCCCACTTGCACTAGAGTCAATAATCTAGTTCACATCGCCATGTGATTTAACACCAATATTCACATCTGTATGTGATTAATACCCATAGTTCACTTCATCATGTGATCAACACCCAAAGGATTTACTAGAGTGAATAATCTAGTTCACATCGCTGTGTGATTAACACCCAAAGAGCACTAAGGTATGATCATGTTTTGCTCGTGAGAGAAGTTTAATCAACGGGTCTGTCACATTCAGAGCCGTATGTATTTTGCAAATATTCTATGTCTACAATGCTCTGCACGGAGCTACTCTAGCTAATTGCTCCCACTTTCAATATGTATTCAGATTGAGACTTAGAGTTATCTGGATCAGTGTCAAAACTTGTATCGACGTAACCCTTTACGATGAACCTTTTTGTCACCTCCATAATCGAGAAATATATCCTTATTCCACTAAGGATAATTTTGACCAATGTCCAGTGATCTACTCCTAGATCACTATTGTACTCCCTTGCCAAACCAGGGTAGAGTATACAATAGGTCTGGTCCATAGCATGGCATACTTTTATAGAACCTATGACTGATGCATAGGGAATGACTTTCATTCTCTTTCTGTTTTCTGTTGTGGTCGGGTTTTGAGTCTTACTCAATTTCATACCTTTGCAACACAGGCAAGAACTCTTTCTTTGACTGTTCCATTTTGAACTACTTCAAAATCTTGTCAAGGTATGTACTCATTGAAAATCTTATCAAGCGTCTTGATCTATCTTAATAGATCTTGATGCTCAATATGTAAGTAGCTTTGCCGAGGCCTTTCTTTGAAAAAACTCCTTTCAAACACTCCTTTATGCTTTGCAGAATAATTCTACATTATTTCTGATCAACAATATGTCATTCACATATACTTATCAGAAATGTTGTAGTGCTCCCACTCACTTTCTTGTAAATACAGGCTTCACCGCAAGTCTGTATAAAACTATATGCTTTGATCAACTTATCAAAGCGTATATTCCAACTCTGAGATGCTTGCACCAGTCCATAGATGGATCGTTGGAGCATGCACATTTTGTTAACACCTTTAGGATCGACAAAACCTCTTGGTGGCATCACATACAACTCTTCTTTAATAACTCCATTAAGGAATGCAGTTTTGTTTATCCATTTGCCAGATTTCATAAAATGCGGCAATTGCTAACATGATTCGGACAGACTTAAGCATAGATACAAGTGAGAAACTCTCATCGTGGTCAACACTTTGAACTTGTCGAAAACCTTTTGCGACAATTCTAGCTTTGTAGATAGTAACAATACTATCAACATCCGTCTTCCTCTTAAATATCCATTTAATTAACATGGCTTGCTAATCATCGAGCAAGTTAATCAAAGTCCATACTTTGTTCTCATACATGGATCATATCTCAGATTTTATGGCCTCAAGCCATTTCGCGGAATCTGGGCTCATCATCGCTTCCTCATAGTTCGTAGGTTCATCATGGTCTAGTAACATGACTTCCAGAATAGTATTACCATACCACTCTGGTGCGGATCTTACTTTGGTTGATCTACGAAGTTTAGTAACAACTTGGTCTGAAGTTTCATGATCATCATCATTAACTTCCTCACTAATTGGTGTAGGTGTCACAGGAACAGATTTCTGTGATGAACTACTTTCCAATAAGGGAGCTGGTACTGTTACCTCATCAAGTTCTACTTTCCTCCCACTCACTTCTTTCGAGAGAAACTCCTTCTCTAGAAAGGATCCATTTTTAGCAAGGAATGTCTTGCCTTCGGATCTGTGATAGAAGGTGTACCCAACAGTCTCCTTTAGGTATCCTATGAAGACATATTTCTCCGATTTGGGTTTGAGCTTATCAGGATGAAACTTTTTCATATAAGCATCACAACCTCAAACTTTAAGAAATGACAACTTTGGTTTCTTGCCAAACCACAGTTGAGATTGTGTCGTCTCAACAAACTTAGATGGTGCCCTTTTTTAAGGTGAATGCAGCTGTCTTTAATGCATAACCCCAAAATGATATCGGTAAATCAGTAAGAGACATCATAGATCGCACCATATGTAGTAAAGTATGATTATGACGTTCGGACACACCATAACATTGTGCTGTTCCGGGTGGCGTGAGCTGTGAAACTATTCCACATTGTTTTTATTGAAGACCAAACTCGTAACTCAAATATTCATCTCCGCGATCAGATCGCAGAAATTTTATTTTCTTGTTACGATGATTTTTCCACTTCACTCTGAATTTCTTTGAACCTTTCAACTATTCCAGACTTATGTTTCATCAAGTAGATATACCCATATCTGCTCAAATCATCTTGTGAAGGTCAGAAAATAACGATACTTGCCAGGAGCATCAACATTCATCGGATCGCATACATCGGTATATATTATTTCCAATAAGTCAGTAGCTTATTCCATTGTTCCGGAGAACAGAGTTTTCGTCATCTTGCCCAAAAGGC
This sequence comes from Triticum dicoccoides, assembly GCF_002162155.2. Taxonomy (NCBI): domain Eukaryota; kingdom Viridiplantae; phylum Streptophyta; class Magnoliopsida; order Poales; family Poaceae; genus Triticum; species Triticum dicoccoides. The sequence goes on along the minus strand of NC_041385.1, from coordinate 2,265,516 downwards.
ACGGTTCGCAAGCATCAGATTCATAACCAAGTGATTCCAAAAATCCATCTTTATGGAGTTTCTTCATGCGCTTTACACCGATATGACCTAAACGGCAGTGCCACAAATAAGTTGCACTATCATTATTAACTCTGCATCTTTTGGCATCAATATTATGAATATGTGCATCACTACGATCGAGAGCCAACAAACTATTTTCGTTGGGTGTATGACCATTGAAGGTTTTATTCATGTAAACACAATAACAATTATTCTTTAACATCAAATGAATAATCGTATCGCAATAAATATGATCTAATCATATTCATGCTCAACGCAAACGCTAAATAATATTTATTTAGTTTTAACACTAATCTCGAAAATATAGGGAGTGTGTGATGATGATCATATCAATCTTGGAACTATTTCCAACACTCATCGTCACTTCCCCTCAACTAGTCTCTGTTTATTATGTAACTCCTGTTTCGAGTTACTAATCTTAGCAACCGAACAAGTATTAAATACTCAGGGGCTACTATAAACACTAGTAAGGCACACATCAAACACCTGTATATCAAATATACCCTTGTTCACTTTGTCATCCTTCTTATCCACCAAATATTCAGGGCATTTCCGCTTCCAGTGACCAGTTCCTTTGCAGTGGAATCGCTTAGTCTTAGGCTTAGGTCCAGACTTGGGCTTCTTCATTTGAGCAGCAACTTGCTTGCTGTTCTTCTTGAAGTTCCCCTTCTTCCCTTTGCCCTTTTTCTTGAAACTAGTGATCTTGTCCACCATCAATACTTTGATGTTTTTCTTTGATTTCTACCTTCGCCGATTTTTGCATCGCGAAGAGCTTGGGAATTGTTTTCATCATCCCTTGCATATTATAGTTCATCACGAAGTTCTACTAACTTGGTGGTGGTGACTAGAGAATTCTGTCAATCACTATCTTATCTGGAAGATTAACTCCCACTTGATTCAAACGATTGTAGTACCCAGACAATCTGAGCACTTTCTCACTAGTTGAGCGATTCTCCTCCATCTTTTAGCTATAGAACTTGTTGGAGACTTCATATCTCTCAACTCGGGTATTTGCTTGAAATATTAACTTCATTTCCTGGAACATCTCATATGGTCCATGACGTTCAAAATGTCTTTGAAGTCCCGATTCTAAGCCGTTAGGCATGGTGCACTAAACTATCAAGTAGTCATCATATTGAGCTAGCCAAATGTTCATAACGTCTGCATCTGCTCCTGCAATAGGTTTGTCACCTAGCGGTGCATTAAGGACATAATTCTTCTGTGCAGCAATGAGGATAAACCTCAGATCGCGGATCCAATCCGCATCATTGCTACTAACATCTTTCAACACAATTTTCTCTAGGAACATATCAAAATAAACATATGAAAGCAACAACGCGAGCTATTGATTTACAACATAATTTGCAAAATACTACCAGGACTAAGTTCATGATAAATTTAAGTTCAATTAATCATATTACTTAAGAACTCCCACTTAGACAGACATCTCTCTAGTCATCTAAGTGATCACGTGATCCAAATCAACTAAACCATAACCGATCATCACGTGAGATGGAGTAGTTTTCAATGGTGAACATCACTATGTTGATCATATCTACTATATGATTCACGCTCGACCTTTCGGTCTCCGTGTTCCGAGGCCATATCTGCATATGCTAGGCTCGTCAAGTTTAACCTGAGTATTCCGCGTGTGCAAAACTGGCTTGCACCCGTTGTAGATGGACGTAGAGCTTATCACACCCAATCATCACGTGGTGTCTGGGCACGACGAACTTTGGCAACGGTGCATACTTAGGGAGAACACTTCTTGATAATTAGTGAGAGATCATCTTAAAATGCTACCGTCAATCAAAGCAAGAATAGGATGTATAATAGATAAACATCATATGCAATCAAAATATGTGACATGATATGGCCATGATCATCTTGCACCTTTGATCTCCATCTCCAAAGTACTGTCATGATCTCTATCGTCACCGGCACGACACCATGATCTTCATCATCTTGATCTATATCAATGTGTCATCACATGGTTGTCTCACCAACTATTGCTCTTGCAACTACTGCTACCGCATAGCGATAAAGTAAAGCAATTATTTGGCACTTGCATCTTATGCAACAAAGAGACATCCATAGGGCTTCTGCCAGTTGCCGATAACTTCAACAAAACATGATCATCTCATACAACAACTTATATCTTATCACGTCTTGACCATATCACATCACAACATGCCCTGCAAAAACAAGTTAGACGTCCTCTACTTTGTTGTTGCAAATTTTACGTGGCTGCTACGGGCTGAGCAAGAACTGTTCTTACCTACGCATCAAAACCACAACGATAGTTTGTCAAGTTGGTGCTGTTTTAACCTTCGCAAGGACCGGGCGTAGCCACACTTGGTTCAACTAAAGTTGGAGAAACAGACACCCGCTAGTCACCTGTGTGCAAAGCACGGCGGTAAAACCAGTCTCGCGTAAGCGTACGCGTAATGTCGGTCCGGACCGCTTCATCCAACAATACCGCTGAACCAAAGTATGACATGCTGGTAAGCAGTATGACTTGTATCGCCCACAATGCACTTGTGTTCTACTCGTGCATATAACATCAAACCATAAAACCTAAGCTCGGATGCCACTGTTGGGGAACGTAGTAATTTCAAAAAAATTCCTACGCACACGCAAGATCATGGTGATGCATAGCAACGAGAGGGGAGAGTGTTGTCTACGTACCCTCGTAGACCGACGCGGAAGCGTTGACGCAACGTAGAGGAAGTAGTCGTATGTCTTCCCGGTCCAACCGATCCAAGCACCGTTACTCCGGCACCTCCGAGTTCTTGACACACGTACAGCTCGATGACGCACCCCGGGCTCCGATCCAGCAAAGCTTCGGGGAGGAGTTCCGTCAGCACGACGGCGTGGTGACAATCTTGATGTTCAACTATCGCAGGGCTTCGCCTAAGCACTGCTACAATATGACCGAGGTGTAATATCGTGGAGGGGGGCACCGCACACGGCAAAGGAACGATCACGAAGATCAACTTGTGTGTCCTAGGGTGCCCCCTGCCCCCCTATATAAAGGAGCAAGGGGGGAGGCCGGCCGGCCCCTTGGGGCGCGCCAAGGAGGAGGAATCCTCCTCCTAGTAGGAGTAGGATTCCTCCTTTCCTACTCCTACTAGGAGGGGGAAGGAAGGGGGAGAGGGGGAAGGAAAGGGGGGCGCCGCCCCCCCTCCTAGTCCAATTCGGACCAGAGGGAGAGGGGGCGCGCGGCCCACCCTGGCCGCCCCTCTCTCTTCTCACCAAGGCCCATGTGGCCTATTAACTCTCCCGGGGGGTTCTGGTAACCCCTCCGGCACTCCGATTTTCTCCGAAATCACCCGGAACAATTCCAGTGTTCGAATATAGTCGTCCAATATATCAATCTTTATGTCTCGACCTTTTCGAGACTCCTCGTCATGTCCGTGATCACATCCGGAACTCCGAACAACCTTCGGTACATCAAAATACATAAACTCTTAAAGAAACTGTCATCGTAACTTTAAGCGTGCGGACCCTACGGTTCGAGAACAATGTAGACATGACCAAGACACGTCTCTGGTCAATAACCAATAGCGGGACCTGGATGCCCATATTGGTTCCTACATATTCTACGAAGATCTTTATCGGTCAGACCGCATAACAACATACGTTGTTCCCTTTGTCATCGGTATGTTACTTGCCCGAGATTCGATCGTCGGTATCCAATACCTAGTTCAATCTCGTTACTGGCAAGTCTCTTTACTCGTTACGTAATGCATCATTCCGTAACTAACTCATTAGCTACATTGCTTGCAAGGCTTATAGTGATGTGCATTACCGAGAGGGCCTAGAGATACCTCTCCGACAATCGGAGTGACAAAACCTAATCTCGAAATACGCCAACCCAATATGTACCTTTGGAGACACCTGTAGTACTCCTTTACAATCACCCAGTTACGTTGTGACGTTTGGTAGCACCCAAAGTGTTCCTCCGGTAAACGGAAGTTGCATAATCTCATAGTTACAGGAACATGTATAAGTCATGAAGAAAGCAATAGCAACATACTAAACGATCAAGTGCTAGGCTAACGGAATGGGTCGTGTCAATCACAACATTCTCCTAATGATGTGATCCCGTTAATCAAATGACAACTCTTTTGTCCATGGCTAGGAAACATAACCATCTTTGATAAATGAGCTAGTCAAGTAGAGGCATACTAGTGACACTATGTTTGTCTCTGTATTCACACATGTATTATGTTTCCAGTTAATACAATTCTAGCATGAATAATAAACATTTATCATGATATAAGGAAATAAATAATAACTTTATTATTGCCTCTAGGGCATATTTCCTTCAATTTGGTCATTACATTGACACATGGAAAGACAACCATCAATAATGAGGAACTCACCGCAGCTTTGCTTGGACATGAGTTGAGGAAGCAAAAGATTGCTACAGAGGAGAGTACTCAAGGTTGGGGTTGACAGTTAAAGGTTATCAGCTCAGGAAGGGACAAGATGCGGAGAAGAAAAAGAAGATAAAATTGCAGTGCTACAGATGCAAGGACTGGGGACATGTAAAGAGGGAATGCCCAGAACTGAAGGATGGGGCAAGTGCTAATGCGGCTATATATGGTGATGGCTCGGACAATGATAGTGATGTTCTCGTAGGAACAAACAGACGGTCAACAAAAATTGAAGTGTGGATGTTGGATTCAGCTTGCTCTTTTCATGCGACGCCCAACAAGGAGTGGTTCTCTTTGTACATGCATGTCTCAGAATTATGTCCTCTCTTTTTCTTTCTTTCTTAATCTGTCACGTTTAAAGGACAGCTTAGCCTCTCTTTCTTTTCTTATTTCTGAAGTTAATTAGACCGTATTTCCTTCTTTTAGGCTCTCTTTCGTAATTCCCAAGACAGGTCTTTTCTCGTTTACAACTCACTAGAAGGGTTACACGCGCTTTGCTGCGCCATTGGTGTTGTTGGGTTCTTGAAAATATTACTCATTATGTTTCGGAAGATAAGGTGTATTACTTTTTGGAAAATCAAATCTTTTAAGTTTGATCAAATTTCTAGACAAATATATCAAAATCCATAATATCAAATCGCTATGATTAGATTCATCATGGAATGGATTTCCATTTTTTTTATTTAGTACTGTAATGTCGATAATTTTTGCTCTGAACTTGGTCAAAGTTAAAGAAATCTGACTTTCCAAAAAATGAATACCCCTTATATTTTGAAACTGGTGAAATGTTTGATGGAATGTATTTTATTTGTATTTATAATTTGATGATTTGGTTGGCCTTTCATGGTGTGATTCTAGGTTTTCCGCTAACCAACCTATATTTAAGTGGGAAAATTTCTGCGTTGGTGGCAGCATGTACTATATTGATGCTACAGTATCATATGGTGGCGGTTCGTTTTTCTAGGTGATGGGAGAGGGCGTGGGGTTGATATGTTTTTATAGGCTGGTTGTTGCTTATTGATATGAAAAATTGTTGGTCCATTCAAAATCATAAATCAAATCCAAAATTAAATACCTCAATTGAGTGAAAGAGCGTCAAAATTAGGGACCATAGTGAATTCTGTGAATTGAATCGGAGATCTCCTTGAGAAATTGTTGACCTGGTCAAAATCAGGTGACCTAATTCTAAATTAAAGATCTTAATTAATTGTGAGGCCTTCAAGATTAAGGAACATAGTGTATAATATAATAGAATTGAATGAGAGAGCTTTGAGAAATTGCTGATCTCATCAAAATCGGGTGACTCAATTTTAATTGAAGACCTCAACTGAACGTGGGCTCTTTAAATCTTGGGAGCATAGTGTTAAAAAATAATACAATTCTAAGTTGAGTTATTTTTGCCTCCATAAGCAAACTTTAGGCAGAGAACGTCCGATTTTGATGAGGACAAGGATAAGGCACTACTTCTTCTTGTTTCTGTTTCGCCAAAAAGAAACGCGCCACTCCCCTTTTTAGGGAGGGTATTTCCTAATGCGTACAAGTAGTAAAAATCACGGGCGTGCCACTTGTTTTATGAAAACAAGAAATAAATAGACAGAAAAAATAAGGGACAAATACATATACGGAACATTGCACTTTATTGATCATTGTATTGAATACAAATACATTGTACAAGCTCCATTGGAATTATCCTTCTGCCTTCTGTGTCGCGCTTAAGGAGTATCTGACTGAAGAGATTGTGTAGTTCACCGATTCCCGGTGCATTTGCAAGCAACCGGTTAATTACATCCATGGGGTCGATCCCACGGAATACCTCCGATTAAGCTGCGCTGATGGTCATCGTCATGTGTTGTTCATCCATATGCATGTGATATTTTATGTGGATATTTGTGAGGGTGGCTTTGTTTCGCCGAAACCCAGCCACGAGTACTATCGCCATGTTGATGTGACCAACAGGATGTGTCGATGAAGGGGATGACTTTCGCCTTGTCGGTACCCAGTCATATGATGCCCTGACTTCATCGGACGCGGACATGTGTATGTTGCTATCGCCTCGTCGGTGCCCAGCAACGGTGTGTCCAATCCGGTAGGTTTGTGACATGTCGGTAGAGTGGTGACCCGGCCTCGTCGGCACTTGACCAGAATTTTGTCCGGCCTCGTCGGCACTAGACGTATGATGGAGATAATGGTATGCATAGCCTCTTGTCTCGTCGACACTCGGCCAAGATGTCGATGTGGAATATAACACAGATGCATTGGATGAGCTTGCCAATAAAACATATACCAATCTCGCTTCCTTGCAGGAGGAAAATAAATGTGTGGTTGTATGGACGTCGCCTCCTCGTGAGGGGTGGAATCAGAGTAATAGTTTATTAATCTCATCTCCTTGTGAGAGACAAAACCATCGTATAATTTGTAACCTCGCCTCCTTGTGAGGGGCGGAATTGAGATAATTAATATTTTATTGAAGTTGCCTCCTCTCGAGGAGCAAAAATCAATGTAGTAGATTTGACTCCATCGTACTTGGCCATACCCACGCACGCTTGTCACAGTTTGCATGAAGCAACTATCTTAGGCTCGCTCTGATGGAGGATTTGATGCTCATTGGTGCAGTTCGAGTGCTACCATGTTAACCTGATCGATTTGCCATAGTATATGTTTTCAGAGAAGAGGGCAAGAAGATGAAGACTTGGAAAGATTGCTTAGATCAAGATGAGAAGGTTTGACGGGATTGCTTATTTAGCGAATCAGCATACTCCCGGCGCGAGCTTAGGTGAGATATGTGTGAGAGACTTGACGAGATCTTCGGCGTGTTCTTGCTTCTTGCCTGCTCCCGTGCAACTTCTTCGTGTACCATAGCATCCACGCGGTATTACGACGTCGCTGTTTTGTTTAGCGAATCGGCGTAGTCCCGGCATGAGCTTAGCTGAGATATGTGTGAGAAACTTGATAGATTGGTGGATGATCGATGTGGTGTACCTCGGCATCTACGCGGTATTACGGCGTCGTTTTCTTGTTTAACGAATCGGCGTAATTCCAGCGTATGCTCAGGTGGAATTTGGATGAGACTTAGACGAGAAACTCGGCTTGTTCTTGCTTCTCGGCCGGCTCCCGTGAAAGTTCTCGACGTGTGGGACGACCAGCCTGGGCTTCTTGTTTCCTCGTGCCCTTCTCGTGGCTGGCCTCCTTTTTTAGAGGATAGGTGGAAGGTTGATCTTGTATATGGAGGGTACCTCGGCATCTACGCGGTATTACGGCGTCGCTATTTTGTTTAGCGAATCGGCGTACTCCGAGCGAGTGCTTAGGTGAGATTAGATGAGAAACTTAACAAGAGCCTCGGCGTGTTCTTGCTTCTCGGCCGGCTCTCGCGCAAGTCCTTCTCTGTGTTTGGGACGCGCAGCCTAGGGCTTGTTGTTTCTTCTCATCGTGGCCGTGGCCTGGCTGGCGTCCGCCAATTTGAGCTTTGCCACGTGCTGCTCATGTTTTCTTCATGACAAACATTGGTGAGGCAGTAGTGTCATGTTTGTATAGATGCATGTACGCCCAACTCTAGCATCCCACTTGGATGATCTAGAGTGGCGGACATAGAACCAGTAGTATTTTCTCCGCATGGTCAACGTGGATGAAACAGTAACAGTTGTACCATGGTTGTGTATATGCACAGCCGATTCTAGAAGAACAGCTATGCGTGGATTGCTTTCTTCATGGGACCAAAACCAGTATTTGTTAGTATCTTTCCATCAACATATTGCTCTTTTCTCATCTTATAACTCACCTTCGTACAGATTGACACCCGATGAGGAACAACTCAGCGCTGTCGACCATGGAGAATCGTCATCGTGCCGACTGATGTAACATGATTCATCCCCTTGTTTTGCTCATGGATGATCTGTTTAATAGGTGGCTATAAGCGTTGGCAACGCCTCGCCGTAAAGCTGGTTTCTCTATCACCAAGCTGGCACCATGTAACCGGTTTCTCGGTCACCGAGCTAACATGGATTCACGGCCGGCGTGCCTTCTGCCCTACATAGCAAAGTCAGATTGATTCTCCTCCACCCCTCGAACGAGGGCTGACCTCTCGCTTTATATAGGGAGCGTCGAGGCTCCTCTAGTCGGTTTAATCTGCGTGGCCGGTTAAATCTTACCAAACTCTATCTAAAGGTAGGCGTGTTACGTGGGCAACAATTTTAACGAGCCATACCAAAATGATTAGTAAAAGTAACCACCCGAATAAAGTAGCCAGCTCTATGCATTGTGGGCCTGGCCTGTCACGTGACGGCCATCGATATCATTCCTTCTGAATTAGCATCAGTTTAAAGGGCTGCATGCACCCATGAACGTGGTGCGTACCAATTAGAATTTGTGCTAGCTTTGTACGTCCATGTTTCTCTCTTCTGATAATTTTTTTCTCTTAAACCAAAGTGCAAATCATCAATATATTTGCACCACTATATTCTTCATGGTGAAATCTACCAATAGTGTATAATATTGAAAATACTATTTCTTTCATAATTTATGGCTATGCGTGGGACCCACACGTCATATGGTAGTACTTTGTAAACTGAATGTTATATTGTCTCTCATATCTGGTTGTATTTATTTGCATGTCGGTCCGCCACGGCTCGAACAAATAAATTGATTTTTTGGTACAAAAATCCATCAAACAGTTTCGTTGCCACCGTCCTGTGAGCATTTGGTCATTACATTGACACATGGAAAGACAACCATCAATAATGAGGAACTCACCGCAGCTTTGCTTGGACATGAGTTGAGGAAGCAAAGGAATGCTACAGAGGAGAGTACCGCAAGATCCCCTGTGTCGGCCCGACGTGATCGGATCCCCCCTCCGTTACACGATGGCAACGACGTCCGTGAGGGAGGGCACACCTCGGAGCCACGTGCCGGTGCATGCACCTGCCACCAAGCTTCCACACGCGTAAGAGGGCCCACCGCAAGACGTGGCGGCATAGCTACCCCCCCCCCCCAAAGTAAGTCTCACACATCCATACTTCAAATATTTGCTCCTGAGATAATCGGAAAAAAGTTCATTTTCAACCCTGAACTCGTAGACGTTCGGCGAAACGAACCCTCAAATCAAAATCCCGGTCGATTGCGCCATGAACTATACAATCCCGGTCTAAATCAAACCTCCGGGTCGTTTGGACGGCTGGGATTGATGGGATTTCGCTGAGGGCGCTGGTGCACGCACACTAGCTCCTCGCTGGGCCGGCCCGTTGTTTTTTTTAGAAAGGCACTGCTCCCTGCTGGCTCGAACTCGAGACACCGAGTTAGCGTTGTTCGAACGATGCAACTAACCACCAGGGACGCAAACCAACCTGTGGTTGGATGCACTACCAGAATAACTTGCAACGCCGACGGCCAAACCTATGCCGACGGCCCCCGTCGGCATAGATTGGCCTATCCCGACGGCCCAGCCTAAGCCGTCGGCGTATATCCATCTATGCTGACGGCCCCCGTCGGCAAAGCTCAGCCGTCGGTAATTTATTCTAACAAAAACAATCTATTTTGCTAAAGACATTTTGAGACGATGAACGCATGATTGATTGATAGAAGAAATGACACAGTTTCCCTGTTACAACGCCCGAAGGCCAGCTACTCCATTCTCTAGTTGCCACTCCGCACTGGGCTTTACACAGTAATTAGCCACACTTGATCTCTGTTTGATGCCGCTTCTTCAACGCCAAGTCTTCTTTAACGCTGACATAATAAAGATAAATATAATTGGCCAATACCGAACTAGACACGCGTGAAAGGTACGTTGTATAAATATCCGGCATACGAATTTGCACCCCCGTCTAACAGAGAGCGGTTGGTAAGTCCAAACCAGTCGTGTAACAAAATCCAACATTGGATAGAGCAGCACAAGAGAACTGAAGACGAATATGGCATCGGAAAGCGTACGACCTACTGGAGCCAGCACCGTACGTAGGCCAAGGCCAAATGCAACAATCAAGCTGGTGAGCGAACCCGGGGTGAAGAAGAGGGCTACCTGGAAGTATTTTCGGCGATCTTGCAGTTTAATGATGGACATGCCGGAGAACATGAGGCAAAGTGTAGCTAGTAAGGAGCAGACGAAAGCAGTCGCGTTGGCCGTCATGAACGCATGGAAATACCAGCTACTGAAAGCTCCTGGTTTGCCACCGTTGCTATTGTTGCCTGCTTTGACTGCTGCAGGTACGGTGAAGGTTGCACCGAATGTCATCGTTGTGATGAGTACTGATAGAAGGCCAAGTGTCCTGGTCATATCATTCATCTGATCCGAGTCTCTTTTCTCATTGGCCTCTTTTTTCACTTTATACCCGTGCAGTTCTTCGACCAACTCTGATTGATTCTCTTCATCTTTCTGGATTGATAACTGATTCTTTTTCTTGCGGGGTAGATTGAAAAGTGATTTTATTGTTTTTGAGAGCTTGATAGAGATCTGATTCTGAATGCAGAGACGTTGAGCACGATCCCTCCAGAAGCTACCATACTCAGCTCCAGCATCGATGAGTGTCATGCATATCACTTTCTCCGGATTCTGCATGCAAAAAACACCATACCATTAAGAAACATGCATGGTAAATGAAATAAACAACTAAAATGGCACATACTACTTTTTTTCATGTATAAGGTGGACTAGCTCGAAATTTGACATGAGAGCGGAAGCTAGATTAATACCTGGATATAGGAATATTTTCGTCGTTTTCTCCATGCTATATCCAGCGGAGTTTCATCCTTATTGTTTCTCACATTTAATAACACTTTTGGATTCCGCAGGAGATGACAGAAGATACGTAGATCATCAACCTTCACAGCTAGGTGTAGTGCGGTGTTGCCATCATTGTCCCGAGCATTCAATATGGCCGCAAAAACTGGTGCTTCACAAGCATATTTTACTATATGGTGGACAGCAATGTGAAGAAAGGATCTACCCTGCTTATCAGGAAGAGTGATGCAACCACGGCATCCTTTGAGGAGAATACGGATGGCAACCTTCTTACCCATCAAGGCAGCCATGTGTACAGGCAACAAACTATTATTATCGTGCTGATATGCTACAGATGGGTTCGCTTCAAGTATACGCCATGCTGCCTGTTTCTTCATCGGAAACCTGGCCATATTGGTGAACATATAGGGGAAAGCTCTATACCATAGGCCATTGCCACATACAAGAGTGTAACATCTACGAATGCGATCACCAGAGTACAACGCCGAAACCGCAGAGTGAAGAGGGGTGCTGCCATTTAGGTCCTTCTCTTTGGTAAGATCCTTCTTGTCGCTAAGATCCCTGTTCCAATCTAGTAGCATTTCTAGCATACCTGCAATTAACTTTGAATTCTACGTTAATAAAACCTAATACTAATAACGACTGTTGGATTGAAAAAAAGAAACCAAACACAAATTTGGAGTTCAGCATTATAAGGTAATAAGTAATGTAGTGGCTGCTGCAAGTTTGATGCCAAACCTGTGGTGGACATTCATTCCCTGTAATTTTTATAGGCCAGAAAAGTGGTCTTATATATTAATGGTATAAAGTGGCCTAGATCTCTATATACTCAGGTAATGCAGGTAAAAAGTGGTCTTATATATTAATGGTATTAAAACCTTTGTTGGATCCCACGCTGGTCCATCAGTAATATAATAATGGTAAAGTTTTTACAACATATGGTAATCTAATTAAAATTGTTGCTGACCACTACTCATCACTCTTCCGTCCTCCATCTCGTAATATTTTGGGCATATCGTAATGAACCAACAGTTAGATGGTAATGCCTGTAAAGAAAAAGAATTGAATGGTATTGTATTTTAGTGGGACAATGGTAATCTAGCTATGACTGGGGAACAAGATTACTACTGTTCATGTGTAGGTAGTAGTTGCATTACTATCTACTATTGTTAATAGCCAAATGCATCATAACTGAGTTACCACCCGTGACGTGCCAACGTGTGGTAATTGCATTACTATCAACCTCTTGCATTATTATATGCTACACAGATAGGCAATAATTGCATTACCATCAACCTCTTGTGAACAGCCAATGCGGTAACTGAGTTACGACACGTGACGCGCCAATTGCAATTAGCTTTTAGGAGATACTCCCTCTGTTCTTAAATATTTGTCTTTCTAGGGATATCAACAAGTGACTACGTACGAAGCAAAATAAGTGAATCTACACAATAAAATATGTCTATATACATCCGTATATAGTCACTTGTTTAAGGCCTCTTTTGGTTCATAGGATAGGATTATCATAGGAATAGGAATCTTATAAAAAATGAGATGACATTATCTCAAATCCTATGAGTAGGAATAGGAAACAAGATGTCATTTGGTTGACATCAAAGGAAATTTTCCATTAAGTCTAGGCTCTTTTTTATTTTCCTATGAAATGTGGAGGATAGGAACCAATCCTATGTAAGAATAAGAATTCATTTCTATGAACCAAATGGCTCTAAAGGAAAAAATCCTATAAAAATCCTATCCTCTAGAATTCCTATGAAATTCCTCTAAACCAAAGGAGGCCTAAATCTCTAGAAAGACAAGTATTTAAAAACGGAGGGAGTAGGTAGTAGTAAAATTGCATTACTATATTCCAATCCCTGGTTACTATCAATTTATCAAGCGGGCCGGTCGGGGGCTGGTTGGGTTAGCCTAATTAGGAGCGGGGTTGGTTAGGTGCACGCTTCACGGTGCTATGGCCCGAGCGTACTATAATTATTACACTCTGGTTTATTTTAGCGTGTATGTCTTTATGAGGGTGCTTGGATACAAGGGACTATTTTTAGTCTGACTAAAAATAGTCTCTTTTAGAGGCTAAAGTTCCAAGCACCCCTGACTAAAAAGAGGCTAGGACTAGTCTTGAGGCTAAAATCTTTTAGTCATGGGAAACCTACTAAAATATGTATTAGCTCTCTCTCTACTCATTTAATTCCTCTCCTTAGTTCTGGATTGGAGGGTTTGGAGGATAATAAATGCTCAATAACTAGATTTTAGTCTCTTTAGTACTTGGATCCAAGCATGGGTGAGACTAGCCAGTTTTAGTCCCACTACTTTTAGTCATGGGACTAAAATGTATCCAAGCATGCTCTATGTATAGGGTAACGCTAGCTATTCTAAGCGTGATCTACACCCCTAATAATGCTATGTACAAAATCTTAAGGCTGGTCACAATGAGCAAGAACATAAGCTAGTAACTTATACACTTCCCTAGACTATGTTACTACCTTCATAGTGGGTAGGAACATCTATGTAGTATCATGCAACGATGTATTTATTAGGTTAGGCTGGTCATAGTGGGAGTAACATAGGTAGTAACATACATGCCACATAAGCAAAGAAGATGATGTGTCATGCAATTAATGAAGAGAGGCAAATAGAGTAACATAATATGTTACCATCACATAGCGCTTCCCAATGCAAAATGAGTCTACAAAGCAATAAATGAAGATTTATATGTTATCATACTTATGTTACTCTCCACTATGAGGCTGGTTGTAATGGTAGTATCATAGCTAGTATCATGCATGCCAACTAGGCAACTTTGATGAGGTGGCATAGAATTAAATGAAGTAAGAGAGAGTTGAGTATCATATCATGATACCGTATCATAATAAATGCTACGCTAGTATGTGTCATGCATGGCAATAAATAAAGTCATCTATGATACTACCATATGATACTATGCATTAGGCTGGTTGTAATGGGTAGTATCATAAGTTAGTACCACGCATATGATACTAGTGTATGATACTACCTCCCTAATGCATAGTATCATATGGTAGTATCATAGATGACTTTATTTATTGTCATGCATGACACATACTAGTGTAGCATTTATTATGATACAGTATCATGATATGATACTCAACCCTCTCTTACTTCATTTAATTCTATGCCACCTCATCAAAGTTGCCTAGTTGGCATGCATGATACTAGCTATGATACTCCCATTATAACCAGCCTTAGGAAGGTAGTATCATACACTAGTATCATATGCATGATACTAACTTATGATACTACCCATTACAACCAGCCTGAAGGTAGTAACATAGACTAGTAACATGTGCATGTTATTAGTCTAAGTTACTCCCCACTATGACCAGCCTTATAGACTCATTGTTTCTTGGAGTGTGTGATGTTCCGGTAACTTAGCTAGTTACCACAAGCACCTCTCTCTTCATTAAATATGTGCCACATAAGCAAAGTTGTATTGGAGTGTGTGATATTACTCCTAAGTTCCTCCCCATTGTGACCAACCTAATAGGAAGTTGAAAAATAGCAACGAGATAGGGCGAACCAGATTTGTCACTATATATATATATATATATAGGTAAAATAACTGGGGCACCTAGACCATCAGCCGTTGGATCAATGGATGATCCTGCCTATGCATATCAGGTTTCGATTGCTACACCCATTAACAGCATTCATTAGTCATTCTTAAATATTGCATGCGTCCCAATTCTGGTCCATTCTCCCCTTCCAAATATTATTGCATGAGCATGATTTGTTCCTGTCCATAATTTTTTGCATTATGTTGTTGCCCTTTAATTCGATTCTTTCCAAATATGAAAGATGCCGTCTAATTTGATTGTTTACCAGAAATAGGAGCCCACGTACTTGCCATCATTTGTCTAGCCATTAAAACTGGACCAAAACCAAGCACACATTTGCTTCGTCTCTGCCTCGTCCTTCTTCTACACGAGCATACCCCGCATGGCCATGGTTGCCATTGTCACCGTCACGGTGGCTGATGGGGCTCCCAGGCTGTTTATCTCTCTATTACATTTATAGCAATTTACCTATTTCTTTTTCAACTGCAGGTATCTCCACCTCTTCGTCACGCTCTTTTACCTTTCCATGCACATGACCATGATCGAGGAATACACCATGGAGACTATGACCGCCCGGACAACTGAGCTACCACCTCGAGGAACATACCTGATGTGACCTTTTTCTCTCTCGATGTTAGTCAAAGTTATGGTCGTGCGAGGTATGTAGGATTCATGTACTTTGTGCAGAATAGTTCTGTGAAACCTGAGACTTGAAGTGTATGTTGTAATTGAAAGCGTATGTTGTAATTCGCAAACCTTTTCTCATCTACAAATCTCAGCCATGTGCTTGTAGTTTTTGACTTATACGAATAGCTCCTATAGCAAGGTACGTGCTGGTTTTCTCATAAATGTATAATGGTGAGGATACTTCAATATATCTGGTAATTTATTCTCTCATTTTCCTTTGTGTTCAAAGCTTTTTTTGTTCATCTAATTGGATATCGTTGAATTTTTTATTTCTTTTTCAGTTAACTTTATCATGGCTCTCTTGTGATACATCTACGAAAAAAATGATCTATATGACACAGAGCCGCCAAGCTAATACTCAGATGTGCTGGATGGTTGACAATGTAGGCTTTGCGTGACAATGTCGGACACAATCAGTATGCGAGAGAAGCGAATGAGGATACATGCGACTTAATTGTATACTTCTTCGTTTTTGATCCTGCATCTGTAGTTGCAATTTTGAGTGTGATAGCAAATGTTAGTCATGAAAATCGGGATGTAATATGGTTGCGAATAGGATTTAAGAGATACATGTGTATCAAATGATAAGTGGTCTCCTTTTATCATTTATCTCTAATTGTGTGCTGGAACATGTAATTTGGGTTGTAATGACACACATTTTGGGCAACACTCTCAGGAATTTTTAAAATTTTGAATATTAAAATGAGTCACATTGTCATACTTTTCTTCAGGATATATAAAAGGGACCATATATGAAGAAAATTACCATACTGATTTTGGGTATTATTTCCACGATATATATATAGAGCATGATGGTACCCCTGTCAGACAGATATAGTTGCACAACATAATACCTAACCATCACACCGTATTCTACTTTCTAAATTTTGTAACAGAAATAGCAAATCACATTTTCTTACACCCATTTTTCCAAGAAATTGGGTACCCACCAATGTGGCATAAGGCCTAAAAGTATAGTTGTACACTCCCTAACCTAATCAAATTTTAATATAATAGGTATCAGTTGCCTGTATTAGATACACATGGTGTCGTATACCTAATGTGTGATACCCATAGTGTCATATGCCCAACGACCATACTCAAAGTTTTTTAATAATGATAAAAAAAGTTACTTGTTGGGTATTCTATAGCTATCTTGTACACTGACACACTGGTACAAAGTCTTTTCAATTTCCTAAAACAGTATGGATGTACCTCATTTTCGTACGGCTTATTTTCATGGGTATCTCATACCCAACAATGAAATGTAGTAAAGAAAATACCATCTAATTGTGGATTTTACTTTTACGTTCATTTTTGTATATCTGGTACCCACGACCAAACTATATAGTGAGAACAAATTGGTGCGCCATATATTATTATACGCCATCATCACACTACACTGCTGGATTTACTTTTTCCTTATGTGCACCCGACCATAATTGACATACGTAGAATTTTTTTACAAATTTAAAAGGCATATACCAACAATCTTACTACGACATACCTAAGTTCATATAGTCAACTTCTAATCCACCAAATTTTGTGAGTATGTAGTACACAAGATGCATACCTACATGGTTGTTTTATAGTAATAGGTATTTGATACCTCCAATTTTAAATGATTATCGTCGAGAGATACCTACACAACACCATGCAAATTATTAAACAATGCCTACCCACATAGCACAACCTATGGGGCTATAATACTTCCACCTGTGGTGATCTTTAGTTATTCACCCACGTAATTTCGTAAAGCTTGCTTTTCATCCAAAATTTACAATAATGTACACGAGCAGATACATGGTTCCATTTTATTAGAATTATGATAATGATCTTTATGATTCCCTACTCTATTTTTCTTTTCCATCGGAATGGCTCTGCGTCCAACAAGATTTGTATTACATGTGTATGATACTTGGATCGAACGGACACAAAGTTTTTTGCTAAATGAGTTGGATGGTGCTGGTAGTGTGCCAAATGGGCGTCATACTAGATTCGCCATACGTATATCACAACTATTTTTGCATATACCCTAGAGATATAACCACTAATCTAACTAAAGAATATATTATATTCATTGCAGACAAAATTAGATCTTATATGGTATTGGCCACGTTAATATAAACTAACATCACCACAAGAATTATATAACATTTAATCACACATTGATTTCCTAGAAAATATCTAATTGATGTGGTAGAAATCGATTTATTGTGGAGCAATTAGTCATGCACAATCAAGAGAAAACCTATAAAACGGTACGTACTAAAACACTGGGCATTGTATACCTAAGAAGACACAATGTTGCTCCTTAATAATAACAGCGCCACAAAGATCTTTATGATTTCACATGCATTTCCTTTTTGCATAACACTACGCAAAGATCATGTTAGTCGAGTGTCATCCTTTTGCCAAGTGTTTTGAGTTTAATACCCAGGCAGCAGGAACTTGGTGAACTTGCATTTCGCCGAGTATCGTCCTTTTTCCTTGCCGAGTATCTGTGATCTCGGTAGTGCTTGTCTTATTCCATCCAGTAAAATTTATGTTTCACATTTCCTAATCATTTTCTCTACTCCAAACTCCAAAGTACCATAAGGAATAAATTTTTTAATATACCCTGAAGATTTAATCACTAGTGCAATTAAAAATCACTTTATGATATACCCACATTTATAGAGTAAATGGCATTCAATGATTAGTTATTTTTTACAAAAAATCATAATGATAAAATAACTTTACATTTTAATTTGCACCTATCATAGGTACATACCCACACGACCACACTAACAAATGTAGATATATTTTTTAAAATTTATTTTGTGCGGGAGATGTTTTTTTATTATAGGTATATACCTACATGACCAAGACTAATAAAATAAATAAGATTCAACAAATGATGATTGTTTTACAGAAATTCATAATTATGAAATACCTTTATATTTTAACTTCTGTCTATCATACATGTCAGTAGGTATGGAAAATCATTTCAGTTTGAAATGTTCAAACGATGGACCATTAATTACACACGCATCTTTGCAAGGTATTTAATTGACTAGTTATACCTTTCCATAATTGACACGCCATGCAAAATTATTTGGAAGGTATGATGGAAAATTATTTTCATCGGCTTGATTTGTTCAAACAATGTCCCGTTGATGACATCCACATCTTTGGAAGGTATTTCATTGCCATCATATACCCTTTCCATAATGTTCACGCCATGCAAATTTCTTTGTAAGGTATTCAATTGGCAGACATCATTTACTTTCGGAATGTTTGAACGGGGTATGCATGACAAACACACAAATGGAAACTTATTTCTTAAACGATGAGATATAATTCAAAATATAAACCTATTTGTTAACGGGTCAGACCCAATAGCTCATCTATACATAATAAAAAAGATGCTACGATTCGATCTAACGGCATCTAGGCAAGGTGCCTGGGCACCTAGGTGTCCCAAACGCCCATCCTATATATATATGGTAATACAGTACAAAAGTTAAAAAAAGATATTGTCATGAGAAATGGGATCTGACCGTTCTGTCTACGTGGAGTGTGAACCGCGGCAACATGCAGTGCGTTCTGTCCATCTCGGAGTGATTTCCACGATTGACGAACCCCAAGGCCGGAGTAAGAGAGGCTGCCGCCACTTATGCTGTGCAACATCTCTGCGATGTCCTTGCGTCTCAAGGAGACAGCCAGATATAGCGGTGAGGTGCAGCCTGGTGCATGATGCAGCGCCAGGTGTGGATCCACCCACATGAGCATCCTGACCATGCACTTGCTTCTTCCCAGCCTGATAGCCTCGTGCAAGGCCGTCTCCCCATGAACGTTGAGCTTCCTCACCACCAGCACCGTCCCCTCATGGCCGTAGAAATCGCCGAGCTGACAAACCAAGTGGAAAAGCATCCTGAGGTTTCCGGACCTGGCGGCGTAGTGCAGTGGTGTGTCGCTGTCGCCTTTCCACTTGGTCGCCTCGGACACCAACTTGACGCACGTGAAGCAGGAGTTGCCCTCCAAGGCCATCTGGGCGGCGCGCGACACGTCGGCGGCATCGCTTCCGTCGCTGTCCATGTTCTGATCCCGCCTAAGATCCTCGATCTTATGGCAGTGCCCGCATAGAGCCGGCGCCAGAAGCACAGAGGGTATCCATCCGCCCTGCCGCCGCCTTTCAGCAAGAAACTCGGCGAAGATGCCAGCTCCTTCGCCACAGCCATCCCCCGGCGAGGGAGATCCGCTGTGGGATGGGGATGTAGGAGCCCGATCTCCAGATTCACTCGTGCTGCTCCACGCCATTGTTTTTTCTTGTGTATATATGTGCTAGTGCTACAGTGTGTCTATGTCTACTTTCCTGCTCAGCTACCATCTCGCCTCCCTATTTATACCTCGTGGATGGATCAGTAGCAACTTGGTTACCCAAAGGTTAGCTATTCTTAGTTACACACCTAACCATCACATGCATACAACAAGGATGCATGGTACAGGCACATAAAGAATGGTTTAGATTCCAACTTACCCGCATGTCTTTGTCTCCGACAACGTCCCTCGCAAGCTGGACGCACATGACACTTGTCTTAAGCTCTAGGGTTTTTCCTCACACGACGCACGGCAGGAGGGAGCCGGTGAGTCGGGGATGGAGCGGAGGCGCCCACCGATCTGGATGGAGCGAAGGGTGAAGATGGATCACTTGGCAGGGTTTCGTGAGAAAGCCGAGCCACAAAATCTTCATCGTTGACGTGCTTCCGGTGGCCCGTTACAGATGGCCCCCATCTGTGACGGTTGGCCACGGGCCGGTCGGTGCTATTCGGTCTGCGGTATATTGAATTCATGCACCACCAACTCATCCAAAAGTCCGAACTACGGGAGAGGGCCGGACATTATACTCCAACACTCCCCCTCACGTCTATGCTTCTTTGGAGCTATATGACGTGGGCAGCGAAAGCGGGGGCAGGCCCCAATTATTTATTGCGTTTACTGGGTTTTGAACCCTGAACCTCTTGGTTGTAAGTTTATGCACCTAACCAATTTACCCATCAGTTCGAACTGATGGAGGGAGGTGGGCAATATATTTCAACACTCCCCCTCACGTGTAGGCTATTTTAGTCCTTAGACGTGGGTTCGATGTAGGCCGCAGAATCGTTTTATTTAATACTGCGTTGGCAGGGTCTTGAACTCAAGACCTCTTGGCTCTGATACCATATTGAATTCATGCACCAGCCAACTCATCCAAAAGTCCGAACTATGGGAGAGGGCCGGACATTATACTCCAACACGGTAGTGAATATGCAGGCCGCATACTAGTTTTTGAAGCAACCTCGAAAAAATATGACGACGAAGCACGTGATAGCGATTCTGCTAGAC
Source organism: Triticum dicoccoides (assembly GCF_002162155.2). NCBI lineage: Eukaryota > Viridiplantae > Streptophyta > Magnoliopsida > Poales > Poaceae > Triticum > Triticum dicoccoides. The sequence continues at coordinate 2,244,622 of NC_041385.1, read as the reverse complement.
CCCTTTAGACAAATCATCATATGGATGATTATTACGGCGTTCCGTCCAATTATTATGACGCCTTTGCTACTGTTACTCTAAGGCACATAGTTCAACAAACTAAGCAAACTCCAAACAACATGATATGCACAGTAAGCATCTCGACGTTGTCGCCCACCATCGTGGCCGTAGTGGTCTTCACGCGAAGTCACCGTTCTACCTGCGATTTGTCCTGTTTGATCTAGCCATCAGCGAATTCCGAACTTCTCCTTCGAAACAAGGATTGGCTTATATGGCATTCTTTGGACACCTTGATTGGATTGGGGCCCGTCGTGTACACCCGCAACATCAGCATAACCAGTTTCACCAGGGTATCGCGAAGCTTTGTATTGTTCACACCTCGAGGCATGTCTGCACCAAAATTTTCAAGGGATCAACACATGAGGAGAATGCGATGGCGTGATAGGAGGAACTGCAAGTGGCGAAGACAGGGTCTTGGATGCCATGAAGACTTTGCATCATAGACAGTTGTCCAGACTTGGCTTGCAGAATATGTTCTCTTCCTTGGTGGTGCTCCTTTGAGTACCGAGTCGTGATTTCCGGGGTGAAAACCCAAGTTCTGGCCTTTATAGGTTGTGCCTGGCAGTGACCTTGTTGACGGTATTGTTTTGGGAATGCGGTTTCTCTCCGGGGTGAAAACCTATGATCTTTGATCGGGAAACGACAATGCTTGTGCATTGTTTTCTTCTTGGAGGCGTTGCTTTTGGAGAACCTTCTTTCTATTCCGAGTGATGTCTTTGGTGGTAGTTAGAGTGTTGCTATTTCGGATCATCGATCACCATGGCGGGGTCTTTTTTCTCTTTTTTCCGTTCTTATTTTCTTTTTTGGCTATGTGCAACCTGGATGGTTTTAGACATCTTATTGGTGTTGAGACTGGGTGTAATTGATATCCTTGATATTAACATCTCCCCTTTTCGAAAAAGCACCAAAAATAAGGGGATTTATTTTTCAGCGAGTTCCGAACTTCTCCTTCGAAGGAAAACAAGGACTGGCATATATGACGCTCTTTGGACACCTTGATTGAATTGGGGGGCATCATGTACACCCGCAACATCAGCATAACCAGCTTCATCAGGGTATCGCGAAGCTCTGTTTTTGTTGACACCTCGTGGCATGTCCGCACCATGATTTTCAACGGATCAACACATGTGGAGAATGCCATCAAGTGGCGAAGGCGACGTCTTGGATGCGATGAAGTCTTTGCTTCACAGGTATATGTCCAGGCTTGGCTTGCAAGATATGCTGCCGTCGAGACCGGACATGAGTTCCTGTGAGCCTGATGGTACATGACTCGTAGTAGTAGACTCCACAGGTGGGGGACGGCATCATTGGAGGACTTCTTTGTTGGTAGTGCTCCTTTGAGTACCGAGTCGTGATTTCTAGGGTGAAAACCAAAGTTCTGGCCTTTATTGGTTGTGCCTGGCAGTGACCTTGTTGAAGGCATTGTTTTGGGAACGCATTTTTTCTCCAGGGTGAAAACCTGCGATCTTTAATTGGGCAGCGACAACGCTTATGCATTGTTTCCTTCTTGGAGACGGTGCACTTGGCGAACCTTCTTTCTAGTCTGGGTGCTGTCTTCGGTGGCGGTTAGAGTGCTGCTATTGCGGATCATCAATCATCATGGCAGGGTCTTTTTTCTCCCTTTTCCTGTTTTTATTTTCTTTTCTAGCTGTGTGCATCCTGGATGTTTTTAGAAATCTTGTTGATGCCCAAAGTATATACTTGGAATTAACACATTCCCCTTTTCGAAAAGTACCCAAAGAGAGGGGATTTATTTTTCAGGTTCCATTTATCTTTGCTTGCACTGTGGTTTTTAGTTTCATGTTTCTTATCTGCCCGATTCCTCATGCAAGCTGGCAACTCCAGATCCCATCTCAAACAAGTTTATTTTGTCTTACAACAGGATGGAGTCGGGTCCGTGCATGCATGTGCACATCCCTCCTCGTATTTTTTGGGATGAATCCGTCCTGTTGCCAGTGACAAAATTAAGGAAGTTACACTACAGCTCTTCTCTTTGGCAGGCACCCATCAGACTAATATAAGCATGTTAGGCTAGTCATAGTTCAATGACGACAACAAGGATGCATCCAATCCAATCATAGATAGAGAGAGATGGAGTCGTTTGCGTATTTGTCTGCCACAATTAGGTAAGCAGGTAAGCAGGCCAGAGCTAACCACAATATTCAACACTTGCTTGATCAATAGGAATTTATTTAAAGCAGAGTAAGACAAAAGAGGACAGTGGAGCTAGATCAACATCTTGTCTTTCACTTTCAGCCCAGCCGCAAGTACGCTCCCTCTCTTCACATGCATGGCACCCTCCCCATGTGAACATCTTCGTGACGCCTATGTCTTTTTTTTTACTTTGTCAGTAACGTTGTCCCTTTTTTTGATAAAGGACACTTCACTGAATTAATATGTTGAAGTGATACAACTGCATAAAAAAAAATGCCTGGCCTTTACATAGCAAGATGCACACAGCCAACACGTTTAACAGACCCAGAAATAAACATTGTTTTATAGTAAAAAAAGAAAAATCAATCCAGCCTAGGATGCGCCAGTTCTTATCCGGAGATTACATCGTCATCAATGGAGGGAGAAAATCTCTCTGGCCATATGCTCATTACAGCTCGTGAAGGTGACCACGGCGACGACAACGTGGACGACCGCTACCCTCTCCTCCACGAGCCGACGCGGTCACCTGTTGCCACAAGCTGCATGAGGCGGGGCCATCATGTTGCCTCGCTTCAGGGACCAACCCCAGGTCCACCACGTTCCAGACTCGATCCCGATGAGTTCCTGGTATTTCCCTTCGATTGGTAGGAATTACCAAGTGAGTCACTCCTGCACTGTTCAGTCATGTTGTGCCACTGCTCTTTTGATGCCTCCTATGTTCCCTCCCTCGTGATTTCCATGGTATGCATATGTGATGGCATCTATTTCTTGTAAGTAAGAAAGATGGTGCTCTGAACATGTTGAACTCTCCATGTGACGCTGCTCGTGGCCGTGTGTGGAAGACGCCGCCGCTACCCATGTTGTGTGTGGCCGGCCGCCGGGGAGCAGCTGCTGCTCGTGGCCATGCGCGGCCTCTGCTGTTGCTCGTGCCCGTGTGTGGCCGCGGCTGCTACTGCCCGTGGCAATGTGTGTCCAGTGCTGCTACTGCTCGTGCCCATTTGGGGTTGAGGCTGACCTATGTTTCAGTCAAACAGGTATAAGAGTATAATTGTCCTCTGATTTGTGCATGTATTTCATCTATCATTTATAAATATTGTTTTTGTGTCATAAAGTGGTAAAGGATAAAAGTGCAAAGTAAGTGGTGGCAAAAAATCAATTACAAAGTAAGTAGTGGCAAAATATCAAAATCCAAAGTAAGTCGTGGCAAAAAAAATAAATTCCCCATTTTGTTTGGCTCGAAGCATGATATATGGTTGGGGATGACCATCTCAGTGTTTGGTTTGAAGATAAGTGATGAATAGGTGATAACTTTTTGATCGAGATGGAAAAATTACCATCATAAGTTTAGTTTTTCAATATAAGGCAATTAAATATGATATGAACAATAATACTAATGAGTTTGAAAATTTAACACTTGAACATGATACCACAACAAACTCATCAATGGTACAAATTGACATATTTTGTCTTGTCTTCATGTACTCCATCCATCCCAAAATAAGTGTCTTAACTTTGAATTAACTCTAGTACAAAGTTGTACTACACTTTAGACACTTATTTTGGGACGGAGGGAGTAAAATGCAATATTACGAACGATATAAACTCAACAGGGGAGCAAGAACGATTCAATGAATACATCCTGTCGAATATATAATGATATTTATGAGATTGTACATAATGCAAATCAGTTAGGGGTTTCACTAGGTAGTAATGGCCGTGAAATCTCTAAATCCGTTAATGATATCCTAGATCTTGAAGCGGAGTGCGTTTTAGAAATGATTCGAAACTTAGCGGTCGTTAAACCCATGAACAATTCCGACAAAGATGTGTTGGGATTCAGGGTTCTTGACAGTTTTTGTGCGGATCTTGCCCCTTCACTTCCTGAGACAGAGGAGGACGAAGGATATAGTTCCCCAAAGGACTCTACCCTTGTAGATGTTCAGGAGGTTAGGTCCAAGGAGCCCGGTTGTGAGGACCAGCTGGAGGATCAAAATAAGCCTAAGCGGAAGTGGAAACGAAAGATTAATCCAGCTTCGGCTATGCGTAGAAGTGCTAGTATCCGTACCTCTAAAAAATTCATGATGAAATATGAGAGGAATTTTTTGAGTAAATTGATAATATGACACACTTTTCCTTGGACTTTGATCTGATGACACACCTTTCTTTTGGTTTGATTAGATGACACATCTTTGATTGGTAGCTGGATTAAATGACACAAATGAAGTTTTTCTCTCCTTTTCTAGGTATGAGCCCCCACGTCATATTTTATTGGACGTTTTTGCCCCTGATCGTTTTACCTGCCTCGTTCTATCGTTCGCTCCTGGAAGACCAAGCACGCCTCGATCAGTACCTGCATGCAGAGGCTCCATGCATGCATGCGTACGTACATATGACTGCTCTACGTATCATGCTTCCCGGCGCCTTATCTCGCCGTGTCTCCTTCCCAGCGCGCTGCCACCTCGCTGCCTCCTTCCCGTCGCCGGCACAGCCGTGCCATCGCTTGTAGCTTCGTGGATATTCGATGTTGTTGAATGAGTAGCTTTGTAGACTGCTTCAAATATAAAATTCATGCTAGCTTATTGCTGTTGGCTGGAGCCTTCTGTAGCTGCTCGCTGCTGTTGTTTGAAGTAACATATGGCCGGCAGCAAAATACAATAACTGTAGCCCTCGCTTAATGGTTGTAGCATTAATTTATGTACAATTTTGTTAAAAAATTGACATCATTTTCATCAAAAGTTGACATGATCTCTCTTTAATTTCTATGTCTTCAGGAACTTGGTCATCTACTGGTATGGCTCCCTCAGCCATTAATTCCTCACTAACATGGCACACAACAACTGGAGCTGGCTTATTTCGTTCTTCAGTATCATCGACCTCATCCTTAATTCCAAGAACCGCACACATGTTTTCCTCGGACATAGGAGCTATTACATCATCACCAACAGGAGTAATCTCCAAAGTGGACCAATCAATGACAACTTCACCATCAGATTGCACATATCTCTGATTACTAGGAAGCAAATTACAAGTTGTGGAATCACTGATACATGATGCGCTGCTAGCATTTGACTGGTAAACGTCAGAACTTGAGCAAATGATGTTGTCCACTATATCACTAGATGGGATATTTCCAGAGCAAGATGATGTCGTAACCCCCTTTGCAATGTCCACAACTTGAGCAAGCACAAGCAATTCTTTTTCTTCTCATCTCTCAAGAAATGCTGTCAACAACTTCCAATAGCTATCAATCCTCTCAACTGATTCAAAGTGCTTATCTTGACACAAAATATGGACCTCTTGACCAGCCCCCCATATAATTTTTGACCTAATGAGTTCTATCAATTTTTCAACCGTAAAGTGCTTCATGTTAACCTCAAACTCCACATCATGTTCAGCAACTTGATGCTCGCTGCCATCAGCAAGCTTTGCGACAAATCGAAGAACTCCAATAATTAGTTTATAAATGACAACACGCAATCCTGCACCTTCTTGCCTACAAAATTACACGATTTTTCAAATAGAATCAATGATTAGGCCTAATTTTTCATAAACATCCGATAAAAAAATACACAATGCTCCAATTCATAAGCTACTAACCCTTTCGGAGCTGTGCCATCTGGCTCCATACCACAATCAGTGTGTTCTACTCGAGTAACTCAACGTGAAGCCTGCCCACTATCTCTCCTGCATAATAATCTCCATGATCTAGGGTTCCTGTACGCCTCAACTTCCTGGCTGCACAACTGAGAGAGAGAGAGAGAGAGAGAGAGAAAGAGAGAGAGAGAGAGAGAGAGAGAGAGAGATGTGATGCGACCTGTGAGTCGATGGACGAGGCGGCGACAGGGCTGAACGGCTGGAGCGTTGCCGGATGAGAAGAAACAGACAGGAGGCGACGCTGAACGGGCAGCACTCGGGGAAGAGGCACGGCGGGGCTGGGCTGGTCACTGGCGGCGCGGGTGGGACGAAGGCACGAGCGGCGCCGCGGCGGCTCTCTTCCGTCTGTCGTTCCATTCGTCTTCCAGATCGAACAATTCGATCGAGCGAGGCAGGTAAAACGACCAGGGGCAAACTCGTCCAACAAAATATGACGTGGGGGTCCATACCTAGAAAAAGAGAGAAAAACTTAATTTGTGTCATTTAATCCAGCTACCAATCAAAGATATGTCATCTAATCAAACCAAAAGAAAGGTGTGTCATCAGATCAAAGTCCAAGGAAAAGTGTGTCATATTATCAATTTACTCGAATTTTTTGGAGTAGCAGAGGTCTTAAAGACTTGGCTAAAAGAAGGTTTCTAGCGGATGCGTCTATCGAACACAAGTTGGATTTTGTCGCCCTATCCGAAACTGGAAGGGACAATTTCACGCCCCCAGTTCCTTAGGAGTTTATCGGGAGGTGTTGATTTCGACTGGCATTGCCTACCTCCAAGAGGAAGATCCGGTGGGATTTTACTTGGGGTTAAATGCAATTCGTTGGAAGTTCAAAGTGTGGTCATGGGAGATTTTGCGGTGAAGTTTCAGGTCAGATCAAAGGTCCATGGGTTTAATTGGGTATTAGTGGCGGTGTATGGCGCCGCGCTGCCAGAACTCAAACCGGAATTTTTGGCTGATCTTGTCCGTATTTGCGGTAGCGAGCAGCTCCCAATTCTGGTTGGGGGCGATTTTAACATTATTTAGAGGAGGGAGGAAAAGAATAATGAGAATTTTGATGGCAGATGGTCGTTTAAGTTTAATACTCCCTCCGTTCCTTGATATAAGGTGTATAGATTTTTGAGAAAAAAATCCAAAATATAAGATGTATTTCGTTGCACCACTCGTTTGGATAATTTTGTTAGGATTTTGATTACATTTCCTTATATTAGGCAATATCCTCTATTGTTTCATGTCAATTAGTCAGATGTAATCTCGCCCAAAACTTGTGAAATTATCCCTCCATGTACATTCTTTAATATCCGTGCCAAAAACTATACACCCTACATCTAGGAACGGAGGGAGTACCATAATCGAAAGCTTGGATCTTAGAGAGATAGAGCTTTCTAGTAGAAAATTCACTTGGGCTAATACGTTGCCAAACCTGACATTTGAGAAGCTGGATCGTGTCCTTGCTAGCGTCGAATGGGAGCAGAAGTTTCCCCTGGTAACAGTCCAAGCGTTATCGCGCGCGATCTCGGACCATGCTATGTCTTGATCTTGCGTTGGTTTTCCTTGAAGAGAAAAGGATGATGTAGCAATAGTAGCGTAAGTATTTCCCTCAGTTTTTCAGAACCAAGGTATCAATCCAGTAGGAGGCTCCTTAAAAGTCCCACACACCTGATGACCCACAAGTATAGGGGATCTATCATAGTCCTTTCGATAAGTAAGAGTGTCGAACCTAACGAGGAGCAGAAGGAAATGATAAGCGGTTTTCAGCAAGGTATTCTCTGCAAGTACTGAAATAAGTGTAACAGATAGTTTTGTGATAAGATAAAAGGTAACGAGCAACAAGTAACAAAAGTAAATAAAGTGCAGCAAGGTGGCCCAATCCTTTTTGTAGAAAAGGACAAGCCTGGACAAACTCTTATAATAGGAAAAGCGCTCCCGAGGACACATGGGAATATCCTCAAGCTAGTTTTCATCATGCTCATATGATTCGCGTTCGGTACTTTGATAGTTTGAGATGTGGGTGGACCAGTGTTTGGGTATTGCCCTTACTTGGACAAGCATCCCACTTATGATTAACCTCTATTGCAAGCATCCGCAACTACAACAAAAGTATTAAGGTAAACCTAACCATAGCATGAAACATGTGGATCGAAATCAGCCCCTTACGAAGCAACGCATAAACTAGGGTTTAAGCTTTTGTCACTCTAGCAACCCATCATCTACTTATTACTTCCCAATGCCTTCCTCTAGGCCCAAATATTGGTAAAGTGTTATGTAGTCGACGTTCACATAACACCACTAGAGGTTAGACAACATACATCTTATCAAAATATCGAACGAATACCAAATTCACATGACTACTAATAGCAAGACTTCTCCCTTGTCCTTAGGAACAAACGTAACTACTCACAAAGCATATTCATGTTCATAATCAGAGGGGTAATAATGTGCATAAAGGATCTGAACATATGATCTTCCACCAAATAAACCAACTAGCATCAACTACAAGGAGTAATCAACACTACTAGCAACCTACTAGCACCAAACCCGGACTTGGAGACAAGAATTGGATACAAGAGATGAACTAGGGTTTGGAGATGAGATGGTGCTGATGAAGATGTTGATGGAGATTGCCCTCTCCCGATGAGAGGAGCGTTGGTGATGACGATGGTGATGATTTCCCCCTCCCGGATGGAAGTGTCCCCGGCAGAACAGCTCTTCCGGAGCCCTAGATTGGTTCCGTCAAGGTTCTGCCTCGTGGCGGCGGAGTCTCGTCCCGAAAGGTTGCTTATTATTTCTTTCTCATCGAAAGACTTCATATAGGAGAAGATGGGCATCGGAGAGCCACCAGGGGGCCCACGAGGTAGGGGGCGCGCCCAGGGGGGAGGGGCGCGCCCCCCACCCTCGTGAGCAGGGTGTGTCCCCCTGGCCTTCATCTTTGGCGATGATTTTTCTTTATTTATTTTAAGATATTCCGTGGAGTTTCAGGACTTTTGGAGTTGCGCAGAATAGGTCTCCAATATTTGCTCCTTTTCCAGCCAGAATTCCAGCTGCCGGCATTCCCCCTCTTCATGGTAAACCTTGTAAAATAAGAGAGAATAGCCATAAGTATTGTGACATATCGTGAAATAACAGCCCATAATGCGATAAATATTGATATAAAAGCATGATGCAAAATGGACGTATCAACACCTACACAAACAAACAAAGAACTCGCAACCAACACAATAAAGGGGTTTTCAATCCCTTCACGGCCACTTGCGAAAGTGAGATCTAATAGAGATAGTATAGTAAGATAAATATATTTTTGGTATTTTATAATATAGATGCAAAAAGTAAAGATGCAAATAAAAGTAGATTGAAAGCTTATATGATAAAATATAGACCCGGGGGCCATAGGTTTCACTAGAGGCTTCTCTCAAGATAGCATAAGTATTACGGTGGGTGAACAAATTACTGTCAAGCAATTCATAGAAAAGCGAATAATTATGAGATTATCTAGGCATGATCATGTATATAGGCATCACGTCCGTGACAAGTAGACCGACTCCTGCCTGCATCTACTACTATTACTCCACACATCGATCGACTCCTACCTTCATCTAGAGTATTAAGTTCATAAAGAACAGAGTAACGCATTAAGAAAGATGACATGATGTAGAGGGATAAACTCAAGCAATATGATATAAACCCCATCTTTTTATCCTCGATGGCAACAATACAATACATGCCTTGCTGCCCCTACTGTCACTGGGAAAGGACACCGCAAGATTGAACCCAAAGGTAAGCACTTCTCCCATGGCAAGAAAGATCAATCTAGTAGGCCAAACCAAACTGATAAGTCGAAGAGACTTGCAAAGATAACTCAATCATATATAAAAGAATTGAAAGGAGATTCAAATATTTCTCATAGATAAACTTGATCATAAACCCACAATTCATCAGATCTCGACAAACACACCGCAAAAAGAGTTTACATCGAATAGTTCTCCACAAGAGAGGGGGAGAACATTGTATTGAGATCCAAAAAGAGAGAAGAAGCCATCTAGCTAATAACTATGGAACTGAAGGTCTGTGGTAAACTACTCACAACTCATCGGAGGGGCTATGGTGTTGATGTAGAAGCCCTCCATGGTCGATTCCCCCTCTGGCGGAGCGCAGGCGAAGGATCCAAGATGGGATATCACGGATACAGAAGGTTACGGTGGTGGAAATTGTGTTTCGTTGGCTCCCTGGATGTTTTCGGGGTACATAGGCTTATATAGGAGGAAGAAGTACGTCGGTGGCCGCCCGAGGGGCTGATACGTCTCCAACATATCTATAACTTTTGATTGTTCCATGCTACATTATCTACTGTTTTGGACTATATTGGGCTTTATTTTACACTTTTATATTACTTTTGGGACTAACCTATTAACCGGAGGCCCAGCCCAGAATTGCTGTTTTTTGCCTTTTTCAGTATTTCGAAGAAACAAAATACCAAATGGAGTCCAAACGGAATGAAATCTTCGGGATCGTGATTTTCCAACCGAACGTGATCCAGGAGACTTGGACCCTACTCCAAGAAGCCTCCGAGGAGGTCATGAGGGTGGAGGGCGCCCCCCTGGGCGCGCCCCCTACCTCGTGGGCCCCTCGGAGCTCCACCGACGTACTCCTTCCTCCTATATATACCTACGTATCCCCGAACGATCAGAACAGGAGGCAAAAACCTAATTCCACCGCCGCAACCTTCTGTATCCACGAGATCCCATCTTGGGGCCTGTTCCGGAGCTCCGCTGGAGGGGGCATCCACCACGGAGGGCTTCTACATCATCACCATAGCCCCTCCAATGAAGTGTGGGTAGTTTACTTCAGACCTTCGGGTCCATAGCTAGTAGCTAGATGGCTTCTTCTCTCTTTTTGGATCTCAATACAATGTTCTCCCCCTCTCTCGTGGAGATCAATTCGATGTAATCTTCTTTTTGCGGTGTGTTTGTTGAGACCGGTGAATTGTGGGTTTATGATCCAGTATTATCTATGAAAAATATTTGATTCTTCTCTGAATTCTTTTATGTATGATTGAGTTATCTTTGCAAGTCTCTTCGAATTATCTTTTTTGTTTGGCCAACTAGATTGGTAGTTCTTGCAATGGGAGAAGTGCTTAGCTTTGGGTTCAATCTTGCGGTGTCCTTACTCAGTGACAGAAAGAGTTGCAAAGCACGTATTGTATTGTTGCCATCGAGGATAACAAGATGTTTTTTTATCATATTGCATGAATTTATCCCTCTACAACATGTCATCTTGCTTACGCCATTACTCTGTTTTTACTTAATACTCTAGATGCATGCTGGATAGCGCTCGATGGGTGGAGTAATAGTAGTAGATGCAGAATCGTTTCGATCTACTTGTTTTGGACGTGATGCCTATATACATGATCATTGCCTAGATATACTCATAACTATGCTCAATTCTGGCAATTCCTCAACAGTAATTTGTTCACCCACCGTAGAATACTTATGCTCTTGAGAGAAGCCACTAGTGAAACCTATTGCCCCCGGGTCTATTCTCATCATATCAATCTATATCACTTTATTTACTTGCTTTGTTTTTTACTTTGCCTTTACTTTTTACTTTGCATCTATCTATCAAAAATACCAAAAATATTATCTCTATCAGATCTCACTCTCGTAAGTGACCGTGAAGGGATTGACAACCCCTAAGCGTTGGTTGCGAGTTGCTATCGTTTTTTGTAGGTACGAGGGACTTGTGCGTGGTCTCCTACTGGATTGATACCTTGGTTCTCAAAAACTGAGGGAAATACTTACGCTACTTTACTGCATCATCCTCTCCTCTTCGGGGAAATCCAACGCAGTGCTCAAGAGGTAGCAGGGGCCCACAAGACAGGGGGGTGCGCCCAGAGGGGGTGGGCGCGCCCTCCTATCTCGTGGCCGCCTCGGCTGCTTCTTGACTTGCACTCCAAGTCCTCTGGATCACGTTCGTTCCAAAAATCACGCTCCCGAAGGTTTCATTCTGTCTGGACTCCGTTTGATATTCCTTTTCTTCGAAATACTGAAATAGGCAAAAAAAAAGCAATACGGGCTGGGCCTCCGGTTAGTAGGTTAGTCCCAAAAATGATATAAATGTGTAAAATAAAGCCATAAACATCCAAAAGGGGTAATATAATAGCATGCAACAATCAAAAATTATAGATACGTTTTAGAAGTATCAAGCATCCCCAAGCTTAATTCCTGCTCGTTCTCGAGTAGGTAAATGATAAAAACAGAATTTTTGATGTGGAATGGTACCTAGCATAATTCTCAATGTAATTTTCTTTATTGTGGCATGAATGTTCAGATCCAAATGATTCAAGATAAAAGCTTATAAAACATAAAAATAATAATGCTTCGAAGCATACTAACAAAGAAAGCTTATCCCTAGAAAAATCATATAGTTAGGCCATGCTTCATTTTCATTACACAAAATACTCCCATCATGCACAACCCGATGACGAGCCGAGCAATTATTTCATACTTTTTAACACGCTTCAGCTTTTTTCAACTCTTTCGCAATACATGAGCGTAAGCCATGGACATAGCACTATAGTGGTATAAGGTGGTGGTTGTGAGGACAAAAAGAGGGAGAAGATAGTCTCACATCAACTAGGCATATTAATGGGCTATAGAGATGCCCATCAATAGATATCAATGTGAGTGAGTAGGGATTGCCATGCAACAGATGCACTAGAGCTATAAATATATGAAAGCTCAAAAAAACTAAGTGGGTGTGCATCCAACTCGCTTGCTCACGAAGACCTAGGGCATTTTGAGGAAACCCATCATTGGAATATACAAGCCAAGTTCTATAATGAAAAATTCTCACTTAGTATATGAAAGTGACAACATAGGAGACTCTCTATCATGGATCATGGTGCTACTTCAAAGCACAAGTGTGGAAAAAGAGATAGTAGCATTGTCCCTTCTCTCTTTTTCTCTCATTTTTTTCTTCTTTTTTTTCTTTTTCTTTTTTTTCTTTGGCCTTTTTTTTTCTTTTTGGCCTTTCCCTTTTTTTTGTAAAGTCCGAAGTCTCATCCCGACTTGTTGGGGAATCATAGTCTTCATCATCCTTTCCTCACCGAGACAATGCTCTAATAATGAAGATCACCACACTTTTATTGATTTACAACTCAAGAATTATAAATCAAAGCTAGAACAAGATATGACTCTATATGACTGCCTCCGGCGGTGTACCGGGATATGCAATGAATCAAGAGCGACATGTATGAAAATTATGAAGGTGGCCTTGCCACAAATACGATGTCAACTACATGATCATGCAAAGAGCAATATGACAATGATGGAACGTGTCATAATAAACGGAACGGTGCAAAGTTGCATGGCAATATATCTCGGAATGGCTATGGAAATGCCATAATAGGTAGGTATGGTGGCTGTTTTGAGGAAGGTAAATATTGGGTGCAAGATACCGGCGAAAGTTGCGCGATATAATAGAGGCTAGCAAAGTGCAAGATATCACTAAGGTTTACTCGGCCGCATAGTCCTCTATTTTATAGGAGTTCGGTTAGAAATGCCCTAAACAGACCTAGCCAAACTCACAAACAGTTAAACAGACCCCGAAAACTTTCCCCAACTCTCTTAAAAATTTCAGCCCCCTTCTCCCGGCCGAGCGGCCACGCCTTCCCGCCGTCGCCGCTCCTAGTCGTTGCAGCCACCACCATTGCACTGGTTCCAGCTGGGATGGATAGCCAAGAACCTTTCGCCACCGCCGCCGGCGTGTCGCCGTTAGGAACGATCCCCCACGCCGTCGCCCGCACCAAAAATAGATTGGGCACAAAAAACCTCATTTGGTCCACCTCACCGGCAACCATCATCGACATCTTGGTCGGTGGCAGGGCGACTTCATCTCTGGTGACAGTAGGCCGCCCCCTACTGCTCCTACCGCAGGGAAGCAGTTGGTATGAAACTTAGTACCCTAGAAAAACTTTCGCACCAGTGTTACCAATCATCTGTGGCATAAAGGGCTATTGTTTCAACCTAAGGAGGTGAAAGTGATCGCTCAAAGGAGTACTCGTCAATTATTGATTTCGAGAAACAAGGGGTGTTTTAGTTTTAGTTTTTTTGAGACACATGGGTGTTTTAGTTGGCCCAGGCATGCATACAAACAAAGGGGTATTTTGTGGGCTGCGGCCCAAAATCGTTTGTCCATCGACCCGACAAAACCAAGCAAGCAACCCTAGGAGTGAACCAACCAAGCAAAGCATAGCAAAGCAATCCCCTTTCTCTTTCTATGGCAGCGGCGGCGGCCGGCGGCGAGGCGATGAGGGCGGTCACCGACGCCATCGTCTCCTCCAAGCCGTGCTCGCTCCTCAAGGCCAAGGTCATCCTCGACGGATTCCACAAGAGCTCCGCATCCAACCTCCCCTCCTCCGACGCAGGCACATACCTCCGCACCGCCGCCGACGCAGTCGACGAGCTCTGCGAGTTCCGCCGCGACCTACTCAGGGCCCACCATCAGCACCAGCACAAGCACCAGCACCAGCACGAGGTCAAGGTGGATGTGGAGGAGGATCTTGTTCACAGTGAGAGGAAGCGGAGGAACAAGGAGGAGGAGAAAGATGTCCCTTTGATCCAAGAGAAAGAGGAGGAGGAGGATAAGAAACAACAAGGGGCGGCGGTGGTGTCCAAAGTAGGGATCAGTTTGGTTCCCAGGAAGAAGAAGAAGAAGGAGGAGAAGAAAGACATCGTCATCATCAAGCAGGAGGCAGAGGAGGAGGAGGAGCCGGAGCAGCACAAGAAGAAGCGGAAGCAAGACTTGGTCGAGGTGAAGAAAGAACAAGTTGATTTCGTCGATGCCGATTTGGGGAGCGACAAGAAGAAGAAGAAGAAGAAGAAGAAGAAGAAGAAGAAGAAGAAGAAGAAGAAAAACAAGAGGAGCAGAGATGGCGATGATGATGCAGAAGCAGAGGTGGTGGAGCATACCAAGAAGAAGCAGCGCAAGTAGTAATACTGTCTATTGGAGGTTAGGCTTTAGAAGTTGCAAATGTGTCATGAGGAGGATATTTTCAATGATTGATTGGAACGGTGAGGTTGATTTAGCTGTCTGTCGCTTGTTAGGCTTTATTATTGTACAATTGAGGCTGTTGTGGTCTTTTGACAGGCCACTCTGCTAGACTCTGTTTTGTCTTGTGACACCTCATCATTATGCAATGCCATTGTCGCAATGAAATTAGTGTCTTATTAACTTATCTGTCCATGCTTATGAGGATGTGGATGACCTTTTCCACTTATTGGAGCCTGTTAACAGGTGCCATAGATAAGATTTCTCACCTTCAGATTATCATTTGGAATTATACTACTCCCTCCGTCTAGGTGTACAAGTCATCTTACGAAAACCAAATAATCCCAAAACACTTAGGCGCGGTGCATTAACTTCTATCTCGTTTCTTGTTTCTTCACATATCAACCAATAAGAGACGAGGGGTGTGCATGCTTTTAATGACTTAAGACAACCAAACACGACATGCAGTGTTTAGTTCATTGCATGCAATGCTATTAATTAGCAAATAAACTTTAAAGTCTCTCGTTTTCCCCTCCTCCTTAGTCACGGTGCACAACCTAAGATGACTTACTCACCTAGACAGAGGGAGTACTAGTATTTTGCTTTAACTCAAGTTCTTAGTGCAGCATTATTGTCCTGCTACTTATCTCTTCACCTGCCCTCTAATCAAGCATGTCATTTTGCATACCAGCTGCGTGTAAAATAGTGTGTCACGAATGGTTGTAAATTCATAGGTTCCCCTGAGATGCCTCAGTTCCATACTATGCTTAGTTGCTTGCGCTACTGTTAGTGGCCTTATTCATCTGTGCTTATGATGTTTGTAGTGAAATCTACTTATTCGAGCTTGTTGGTCCTTCAAATTAGAATTTGAAATTATACTATTGATATATATGTTACAAGTTAAGTTATACAGTGTTGACACCAGATTTTGGCAAAGTCAATATCTTATTTAAGATGGCCTCAAATTGAGAAGTGATCTTCATGAAAGAGTTTCGTATTGTCGATATGAACATCTTTGAAGTTTGGGTCATTGCAGTCCGATTTCATCTCGAAGGCCGAAACTTTGCTCAAAGTACTAAGATCTTATATTCAGAGTATAGTTTGGCTGATTAAACCCCGGAGACGACCTCAAATGGAAACATTATGTACACAGATTGTCTTCGTCTCGTCGAAACGATCCATTTTGATATAAAAATCGTTCCAATCCGAGTTCGTATGCAAAAGTTAGAGCCATCGGAATACAGCCCTGTCAGGAGGCAAAAACTGGCGCCCCCCACCAGACACCGTGTCTGATGGGTAGCGCGAGGGATAGCCTGTTTTACGCGACCGATTTGACCCTCAAGATGACCTCTGATCAAAAAACGTTCAACATAAAAGTTGTTCGCCTCGTCGAAACTGTCAAGATTGCTTTTGGGCTCGTTTCCATCCGAGATGGTTTACCACTACAAAAAAGACCCGCAAGATGCAACCAGTTTAAACCGAACAATTTTGGAAAGTTCGGACAAAACCAATCCGAATTTGACTAGGGTTTTGGACGTGAATCCAAGCCTTTTCCTTGCACGGGAAGTCCAGCCGCCTCTTATATACCTAAGGGGTGACGGCCGATTGAACAACACACAATCGAACAAATCAGTTTACTACTTTTTCGTGTTCATCTACTTTTTGTCTCTCCCTTGTATCTTTCTTCTCGTTCTTCGCTAGTACTTCCTGCTGGAGGGCTGCGGATCCACGAGGCTCTAGGGCGAGCGAATCGACCTGGAGCAGCCCATAGCCGCCGCGAGCCCTGACGGGGTCCCTCCCGGGCAAGCGGGGCTTCGGGTCTACAAAAGCGTCCGCCGACCGTCTTGCGTATCGCGCTGTCGGTCGGGTCTCCTTCGACGTGAGCTGCGGTGCATCACCCCCGGCGTCGAGGGTACACGGTGACGTGTTCGTGTGTCAACACACTTTTTGGCGACTCCGCTGGGGACGAAGCTTCGAACGGTCTCCGGCCTGTTCTTGCTACAAAGAGATCGTCATCTAGGGTGTGCAGTCTACAAAGGTAATATGAATACCCAATCCTTTTATGTAGATGCAAATAATTCATATGGTGTTACTAGATTCGTTCAATGAGTATACTCTATCGGCCAACCCTAGTTTTTTCAATCATGCAACTAACTACGTGCAAGGGCCGATTCAAAGTAATTTATATACTTCAACTTCTTATGATATTATTAACATGCACCATATGTATCCCAACTCATACGCATCGGCAACCCAGCAAATTCATATGCCGATGAGCAACATGATGAGTTCGATTAATCAATTTGAAACACCCCAAGTTAGAATTTCCAATGCCATACAAGAAAGTGTTTCACCTTTTTATTCATCGGCAGCTAATGTGCAATATAGTAATCCAACCATGCCGATGAATGAGAGAATTGGCCATGCTACTAGTGGCTATTCGGGCAGTTACTCTCAACCGTCATATGCTACACCTCATGTTACTAATTCTTCGGCACCATACACAACTGTAGATGCTCATAATTCGGCTTCACACCTTCCTGGTTATAGCCGAATGAATGTAAATTTTACAGGAGCAGTTGTGCCCAACATTGTAGAAGATGAGGTAGTGGTGGCTGCATTGAAGAGTTTAGCCCAAAATAAGAGAATTAGTGCTCTTTGCCTTGAACAACATGAAAAGGGGCTATTTCCTGATTATGCCGCAATAAAAGCTAGAGTTTTGCAAGAAGATGAATCTTTGCCAATTGATAAAATTGGCGAGCAAAAGGATGGTCTTACAACAATGCATATGCCTTCACCTAGTACTATATCATATTATACACCCCCTACACAATTGCAAAATTTCGGCAACACCCGTGTGTCATTGCCGAAAGAATCTAAAAGCATTGGGGGGCAATCATATCCGGAGGGGGCTGAAATTGAGAAAAAGCTTAAAGCTAATTTTGCCGCTCGCCGTCAGAAACAAATAGAAAAAGAATTGGTTCAGATAAAAGAAGCATTGCCAATTGGTAGTATCAATGAAAAAAAGGATGATTCAGAACATGAAAGTGCTTCGGTTGAAAAATCCGAATCAAGTAGTATATATTCTGAATCCATCAAATCCAACAAGGCGAGCATTATTGAGAAAGGGCATGGCAAGCATAGGAAAACAACGGTGCTTGATTTTTCTGAAGTTAATGGAACCTACTTCCTACCCTATGAGTTTCGTGCCATAGAAATTGACAAGCCTCAAGGACAAGAACAAGTAGCCGAACAAAGTTCGGCTGACATGGATCTTCAAAGCAATGATGCACGGAATCAAGAAAAAGATGATGACAAGGTGTTGGGGAGCCATCCAAAGACGGAGCAAGATGTTCTTCAAGTGGCACCACCATCATGCTCTCCCAACATATTTGAAGAGGTATGCATAGAGAGTAATTTGCCTATTTTAAGATTTGGTCGCAACTTCATTATTGATGCATCTATAAGAAATATTTTCATAAGTAATTTTGAAAGACCAATGAAGAGGGGTAATTTACTTGTTAGCAATAAACTTGTTATGGAACATATCGGTCAACACATTGCACCATTTATAAAGACCGATAATGACTTACTGTTACAGCCAAAGCTTTTCCCGTTGCTTTATCTAAAGTTCGTATCTAGTTGGGTAGCTTTGCTTATTTCGTACTTGGCTTGTACTTGGTCTCAATTGAGACATGTGTGTTCTAAATATTTTCGTTTCAGAAGTTTAAAGCCAAGGTTAATTTCTTTTGAGAAATCCGATGCTAATATATTATCTTATCCAAAGACACCGGAGATAGAGCGAAAAACACAATGTATAGCCGAATGGGGAGATTCCAAATCTGAACCATTCGTTTGCTTATCTCCAAAGCCGTTCACACGGCAAGATCGGCTAGAAAACAAGAAGTTTACCTTCAATTCAAGCATGTGTGACCAAATATTTGATTTATTGCTGAAAAATAATTACATAAGAATTCTTGGTCACCATGTTGAGCCATCTATCCAAGGACGAATGTATTGTAAGTTGCATGATTCGTTCAAGCATAATTTTGAGGATTGCAACATGTTCCGTCAAATAGTTAAATCGGCCATTGAAAAAGGACGATTGAAGTTTGTTGAAACACTAAGAGATGACCAGTCTATTCCGATTGGCCTGATGGCAAAAAGTTTTTGCATCGGCTGCTTCAAGCCGATACATTTAAAGAGAAGGTAAAAACTACAGGTGATGGGATCAAGTTTTCAAGTAAAAAAGTTGTTGAAGAGCATAATGAACATAATCTTGAGGGTGACAATTCCATCGAAGCTACAATGGAGATACCAAGTACTGGGGGGCAGCAAGCAAATCCAAAGATCCGTGCAAGCACAATCAAAGAAAACAAAGGCCGACGTAAGCACAAAGGTAAAAATCCGAAAGTCACTTTCGCACAACTATTGGAAAAATATCAAAAGAAGAGTGAAGAGAAGAATGCTTATCGGCCAAATCATGCAAAAAAACCAAGATCACCCCCAAGGTGCAAATATGAGGATTGGTATTGGCAAAGTGATAATTTTAATGCAACATATTCATATCCTTATTTTGGGCCGTCAATGCCAATACCGTGGATGCCTCCCTATGCTCATATAGATACATATATATCATTGGACAGGTATGATAGAAGGGCACATTCTACATCTTATTCTAGACCATCTCACCAATACTATGCAGCTCAAAGAAGATCAACATTTGAACAATCACGCGTCAAAGACCGTTTCAATCATAAGGAATTGGTCCAGAGCTCAAGGAAGAAGAAAGAGGTGGTCAAGCAGGTTTACCGAATTAAAAGAGATGGTCGTAAGAGTGCAATTTCAGATTTGATCTCAAATGAAAAAGAGCCATTAAAGTGTTGACATTGGCTACTAAAGGCAATGAGACAAAACAATCAATTGATAAAAATCAGAGTGCCAAATCTGAAGAAAAGAAGTTGAGGGTGCACAAGGCCGAAAAAGAGTTGCCATTTGTTGAAACAAAATCACAGCCAAGATGCCCACTCGGTTTATCGTATTGGCGAAAGAAGGAATTACAAAAACTTAGTGCACAAGAGCTGAAAAGAAAGAACATGGCATGGGTTCCAAAGAGGAGCAGTCAAAATGAAAGTGATGTGCAACCTTCTATTGCAGCAAGTGTTACAAAAGTGAAGAAAGAGAAGAATGGAAGCCAAAAACAGTTAAGCCGAAGGTTTGCATCACCCCATCAAAATCTTCGGTTAGCACATCATCCATATTCTTCAACCATACCATTGATGCCTTTGCCATGGAATTCATCATCAGGTATGATAAATTACCCTCCCTGGATTTATTTTAATCCATGGAAGCGACATAATTTTCTGCATCATGAGAGGGTATTACCAAATCTCTATACATTTTATTAGCTATATTTTTTCTTGCTAATCCAAAGGGCCGAAATATTTGATTGCTATTTCATTTGTTTATTTCGGCTATACATGCTTTGGTGAATGAATTCTACATGGGCATTATGTTGATGGCCGGTATTTATCTATCGCCCTAAGAATATGTCAAAGCATGGCCGATGTAGTATCCTAACATCGTCCTTAGTTCAATTAGAGGCCAAAATGAGGTACATGTTCATTGATATTGCCCTTGTCTTTCTAGTACTATGGAGATTATTTTCGACAGTAAATTTGTGGCAATGGCCAAGGTGTTGGTGTTGCTTATTTATCTTCATATGGAGCTATTTTGTGAAGCCTCAGGCCGCTTATACTATTTTTGCACAATCATCAAAGCCGAATATGCATTGTCATTCAGATTGGAGCTTTGCCTTGATATAGGTGCTATACATATTGAGGCTTCCGGTGATTCGTTATTAGTAGTGCAACAAATATCCAAGGGTAATCAATGTTTTGATGGATCACTTATAGTTTATCTTTTGGTATGTCTAGATGCAAGACTTACCTTGGGTTGCTTTGAAATTGTTCATATATCTAGGCATGACAATTCGAAAGAGTTGGCACAGCAAGCGTCCGGCTACTATGTTAACCATGGTGTATTGCATTTCTATCAATAACCGATGCTAGGTCTTGTCAACATAGGTAAGGCTGAATCAAAGCCCACCGCTTCGGCCACTAATGAAACTTTTATGCAGGCGAAGTAAGGATTGAAGGAAGTTCATTCTTGATTATTTTGCAAAATCTTAGCGAAAGGGTGAACAATATGGTTCGGAGGATGGTTTTGATCTATGGAACCTTATCACCGGATTGTTATAGAAGCTGGGAAGTTTTCACCCAAGTTTGCATCAAGAGGTTCAAACAAGCAATGGCCGATATATACTTGTCGTACTAAGAACATGCAAAATGTCCGATGGAGTGTTGACATCGTCCTTAGAACAAGCTATGCGGAAGTTATTTTTCGGCACACAAACTTTGCCGAAAAACAGGGGGGCATGTGTTGACACCAGATTTTGGCACAGTCAATATCTTATTTAAGATGACCTCAAATGGAGAAGTGATCTTCATGAAAGAGTTCCGTATTGTCGATATGAACATCTTTGAAGTTTGGGTCATCGCGGTCCGATTTCATCTCGAAGGCCGAAATTATGCTCAAAGTACTAAGATCTTATATTCAGAGTACAGTTTGGCTGATTAAGCCCCCGAGACGACCTCAAATGGAAACATTATCTACAAAGATTGTCTTCGTCTCGTTGAAACGATCCGTTTTGATATAAAAATCGTTCCAATCCGAATTTGTATGCAAAAGTTAGAGCCATCGGAATACAGCCCTGTCAGGAGGCAAAAACTGGCGCGCCCCACCAGACACCCTGTCTGATGGGTAGCGTGAGGGATAGCCTGTTGCGCGACCAATTTGACCCTCAAGATGACCTCTGATCAAAAAACGTTCAACATAAAAGTTGTTCGTCTCGTCGAAACGGCCAAGATTCCTTTTGGGCTCGTTTCCATCCGAGATCGTTTACCACCACAAAAAAGACCTGCAAGATGCAGCCAGTTTAAACCGAACAGTTTTGGAAAGTTCGGACAAAACCAATCCGAATTTGACTAGGGTTTTGGACGTGAATCCAAGCCTTTTCCTTGCACGGGAAGTCCATCCGCCTCTTATATACCTAAGGGGTGACGGCCGATTGAACAACACACAATCGAACAAATCAGTCTACTACTCTTTCGTGTTCATCTACTTTTTGTCTCTCCCTTGTATCTTTCTTCTCGTTCTTCGCTAGTTCTTTCTGCTGGAGGGCTGCAGATCCACGAGGCTCTAGGGGCGAGTGAATCGACCTGGAGCAGCCCATAGCCGCCGCGAGCCCTGACGGGGTCCCTCCCGGGCAAGCGGGGCTTCGGGTCTACAAAAGCGCCCGCCGACTGTCTTGCGTATCGCGCTGTCGGTCGGGTCTCCTTCGACGTGAGCTGCGGTGCATCACCCCCGGCGTCGAGGGTACACGGTGACGTGTTCGTGTGTCAACATATAGAAACATTCAACCGAGTGCTTAATGCAACATTATTTCCTCGCTACTTGTCTTTACATCTATCCACAGATCAAGTGTGTCATTGTATGAAAAATAATGTACCATGACTGATATAAACATCAGTAAGTTACAGCTTGGACCATGAGCCAGCTCTGAGCCTGAAAAACAAACACGAGCAATCGCTGATTCGGTGCTGTCTTGCAGCTGATTCAGTCTGTGTTTTGCCTCAATTGTCATACACTGATAACATTTGTGCATGAGATGATTTTCCTTGCTGACAGCTAACACACCTGTCTGAGTTAGTCAACTGTGGTCACCGTGTCCAGTCTCAGATGCTCGCTGGAGCCAAGGGAGCTGACGTGTCCAGTCTCAAATTTTGCTAATGGGTTCACTAAGGGTTTGAGTATGAATTAACTATTGTATGCAGTGGTGGAGTTTGCTAGAAATTTCCATATAATCTCGCCAAAAAAAAATATCTGATCCAAGGTTGGGGGCCAATGCCCCCTTCCCCCCTCATAACATTATTCAATGGGGTCATTCTAGATTTTCTATTGGGTTAAAGTCAAGCAAATACATACCAATATGTAGGTGGCAGATAAAATCCATTGGGTTCACTTGAACCCAACCTTTCTACGCTGGCTCCGCCGTTGCCAGGCGGAGCTCAAATCAATGGCTAAGGAGCAGGAGGTACCTCTCGCCCTCCCTCCCTCCCTCCTTCCATCCTCTAACTCTTTACACCGTGTCCTCTAAACCCTAGCTCTTTACCTCAGGAATCAGGTATCGGCAACTAGACGCTGTTCGCGTTGGTGGTACTGGGCGCACTCATCAAAGCGGGTATGGTACTGAAGGAGTTCTTCGCACCGGCGCAAATCGTCATGGTGCCCGGCGCTGTCGCAGTCGCAGACCCCGCTCAACATGCCTGATGGGACATGGGAGCTCGTGTATGCCCAACTCAGATGATCAATAAATAAAGGGTTGGTTTTTTATACAAGTACATATAAATAAAGGAAGAATATAAATTACTCAAACCTTTCTTGTGTGCTGGGTCAATCTTCTCATACCTTTTGTCATACAGTTTACTCAAACTTCCATCAAATTAGCTCAAAGCTTGCCAGTTTGTTGTTCATCCAACCAGGATCACGCCAGACACCACTCTTGGCTTCATCTCATCATCATCCTAGCTCCAGAATCCTCCCAACATCTCTGTCAGAACCTCTAGTTGATCAAACCGCTCATCTCAGGCCGTATCCAGCCAACGTGAGTGCTCAGGTGAGGTGAGGCTTCGGAGGTCGACGCGTCAGACAAATTTCGCCTGATCAACGGGGCCAGTGGACATGAGCTGGCGTGGTGATCACGCTGCGGGCGTGCTTGTCGCCGCGCGCTGCGCCGCGCCAGGCTCGGGTCGCGTCGGAGTGGATCGCTCGGGTAGGTCAGCCTTGTCCAAGCATGCCGACTAGGCCCCTGGGCGACGCGTAGTTCCTCTGGAAGCCTCGCCTGCGCCGGAGACGCCCTCGCCGGCCGCCGCCTGTTTTGCCCGTGCTGCCACAGTGTTGCGGCGCCGCTCGTCGCTTCCTCCCGAGCCGTCTCCTCCCGCATTTAATGCCTCTGCCTTCTCACCTTGCCACTTTGCACAAATTTTCTCCGTCGCTTTTGGATAAAATCATGGTGGTACAATCCCCTGGCTCAATGCTCAGAACAAATATAGTATACGAGGGACTGGAAATCTCAATCCATGGGGTTAAATTTCCGGCCACCCTTGTTGCGATTGAATTGCCGGGACTGGATATAATCCTGGGAATGGACTGGTTGACACCGCACCAAGTGTGTATCAATTGCGCCACCAGAACAGTGACAATGGTAAACCCCGCTGGACAAACCGTTCAATTTTTGGCCAGCAGAATGATAACAAGAAAGGGCACGGTATATCAGACTACTGTTACAGACATGAACCTGATCCCAGTAGTCTGTGAGTTTCCAGATGTATTTTCTGAGGAATTACCAGGAATGCCGCCCGATCGAGAATTGGAATTTGCAATTGAGGTAATTCCTGGTACAGCCCCAATATACAAGAAATATTACCGTATGCCAGGACCAGAGCTGGCAGAGTTAAAGAAACAGCTGGACGAGTTGCTACAAAAAGGATACATTTGTCCAAGCATCCCGCCATGGGGGTCACCAGTATTATTTGTCAAGAAGAAGGATGGAAGTCTACGAATGTGAGTAGACTATCGTCAGCATAATGAGGTCACTATCAAGAACAAGTACCCACTCCCTTGAATTGATGATTTATTCGACCAATTGAATGGAGCACGGGTATTTTCTAAGATCGACCTCAAAACGGGATATCACCAGTTGAAGATCCAAAAGGAAGACATCCCTAAAACAGTGTTCACTACTCGATATGGACCGTATGAGTTTACAGTCATGGCATTTGGACTGACCAATTCCCCAACCTATTTCATGAGTATGATGAACAAAGTTTTCATGGACTTTTTGAACAAGTTTGTAGTGGTGTTCATTGACGACATCCTGATATACTCCAAGGATGAAGAGGAGCACAAGCAACATCTCATAGCTGTCTTGGAAAGGTTGAGAACCCATCGCTTATATGCCAAGTTCAGTAAGTGCGAATTTTGGCTAAAAGAGGTGGGATTCCTCGGACATATTTTGTCAGAGCAAGGAATGTAATTGCTCATCATCAAGTCCTGGAATGTAATGAAGCACCTTCACAGCAATCATCTCCCCATCTGTATGCTGTCCCTATTCAACATATCAATGCATGCATGGTTCAAAGTTGTGTTTGCGGCGACATATACATGTTTAAGCAGAAAATTTGTGCATACTCAATGTTTTCTTACCTATACGTACAACATGCTCTATATTACTGTTTGACAAAAAATAGCGCAGCAGTGTAACATCAAGTTTGCATTAACAAGGTCTAACCATATGAAACAATAATGGTCCTAAATATTTTTATTTTTAGTGTGAAGCTAGATATACCTAATTATAAACATTTCCAGACGAACCAGCGCCAACTTTCATGTCATTACAGAAACCTTTAGTAATTTCATCCAGTACAGAAAACGAGAGAACCCTTGGAGCCACACTTAGACCGTCCATGTCGTTATTGTTGTCCCTAATAGAAGAAAAATGAAGAAAAAACAGGTAATTGAATGGAATATGTTGCTATTTTACACGCAAGGCAAGGCAATCTTTCAGTAGACAAAAAAAACAGCTAATTAAAAGAAGGGTAATGTTGGCCTCTTTCAGTAGACCAATATATCGAGCGTGCAACGGAAACAAGCAAGTGAATACCTGCTCCAGCACGAGGGGGCCGGCAAGCACGGGCGGGAGCATCCTGGAGAGTCAACGGGGCAGGCTCGGGCGCTAGGGAGCTCGCGACGGTCATGGCAGACGGCTATGGACACGGAGAGCAGCAGGGGGGAGCGTGCAGGAGCTCACCGGGATGGCTCAAGGAGGCTGGCGAGAGCTTAGTAGCAGCAGAGGGTGGCCGCCCGGAACGACTGCGGGGGATGGCGGAGGGCGATGCAGGGGAGGCCGGGGTCGGGGAGGACTTGCCGCCGAGGTGCGGGGATGGCGATGGCCGCGGCTAACACGGCGGCGCGCTCCCCCTGATCTGGCGGCTGAATGTGGGGGAGCGAGTGGGAGAGGGAACAGAGCGGGATCCCCCTGCTTCCCTCCTGTAGAGAGTAGGGGACGACCCGGGAGGGAAGCTGGGCTGGGCCTGCCCCTGTGGCCTAAGGCCCAGGGGCTGGGGGCTCTTTTTTTTCCTTTTTCCTTTTCCCTCATTTTTGCTTTACTTTTTATTTCCTCTGTTTCATATTTCTTTTTATAACAAATTTGTTCTATAGAAACACAAAACTTGGACCATTATTAGTATGGTAATTTAGGCCACTGCCAATTTTTTTTGGCAATTAGATAAATTAGTTTGGAATTTTTATAATTTGGAAATCATTTAAATTATTGTTTTGTCCCCTGTTGTAATTATTTTAGGGCATTTAAACACTACATAAATAGTCGGCTTCTCCACCATAATTGACTATCTGTTATTTGCCACATTATGAACATTTTAGTTTTCATGTTTCTAATTTATTTTATTTCACTTATAATTTGAATTTGAATTCAGAGTGGAATTTGAAATGAGATATGGATTAAAAGATGATGAAGAATTGTTTAGCAAAATGCCTTAGCAATAATTTATGAGCAAAATTAAGCATTGTTTAGCAAAATTCATCATAAAATAATGACCTATAATTTATGAGCAATAATTTGCCCTAGAGGCAATAATATTGTATTATTAGATTTGTAATGCCTTGGCAATAATTAAGCAATGTTTAGCAAAATTGCTCATAAAATGACCTATAATTTATATATGATAATTACTCATATATAAATATGCCCTAGAGGCAATAATGTTGTAATATCATATTCCCATTATTCATAATTAAGATTTTATGTTTCATGCTATAACTCCTATGATCCTGGAATATGAGATTCAATGGAAAACTCATATGCACGTGTGAAACGATAAACGGTAAATAATGTGTTCCCGGTCTAGCCTCTAAGACCGGCTCAAGTATTGTTGGTGATCACGTTTTTTGGATCTTAGGATATTGTTAAGTGTAACGGTAGTCCTAAAACAACATTGAGGGTATGATGGTAGAAGAACGATCATATTGAATCGACCCAAAACTTGTTTATTATACTTTGTGATTATATCGTCTGAAATCATCTGTTATAACGTGAAGTGTTAGCATGTGTTATTGTTCCTCAGACCATGAGAGTGTCTCGGTTTTCGTACCAAACTGTGGGCTTTGGGGTTGTCCTACGTCATCTGTAACAAGATGATCGTAGCATCCATCATCGTCTGGCCAGATACAGGTGACTACGTGACGGGTATGCTGGAACATGTCAACGAGAAAGAAGAACAAAACCGACAACAGGAGCAACGATATAGTGAGCATGGTGATGACTTAGGAGGATAACTATGCACACCAGGTTTTGTAAAGTATCGCGAAGCAAAGGGAACGTCACATGATAGCCAAGGTTCACATGAATATTACTCGTGTAATCATAGGGACCGATATGGACGTCCACGGTTCCACTATCGGTCAATGAATGAAGTGGTTTCGTTCATGCCTATGATTTACCAAACCTACAGGGTCACATGCTTAAGGTAATCATGATCTGCTGAGTGTTAGTAGGACGGGAGTGATGAGAATATATTTATGAAATTGTTTCATTAATATCCGGAATATTACCGAGAGGTTCCGGAAGCATTTCGGGGTCACCGGAAGGGTTTCAATGGATATTGGATAATGCCGGGTATTTCCGATTAATATATAGGTGGAAATTTTTTCTAGGTATTTTAAATTATATATATAAGGCTCCGAAAATGTATAAAACAAAAATATATTTAATTTAATATCAACGGGCCAAATAAGGCCAAGTGGTGGAGGAGGAGTTGCGCCACAAAGGCCAAACAAGAGAGGGCCCCACTACTACAGGAATGCCTAGCAGTGGCGGGCACAAAATTGGTAGCAGTGGCGGGCGAGGCTCTCAGAGGCACCAATCTCCCGCCACTGCTATGACGGAATCAGTGGCGGGCGCTCGCCCGCAACTGGTAAATATCCTGTTGTGGCGGGCATGCCACCGCGCCTGCCAGTAATTTACGATAGAGGAGTGGCGGGTTTTATCTCAGCGCCCTCCACTGAAGTCAATTTCATGCAAATTAAAATTTTGCAGCCACAACATCATTTTTGCTTCCATGACTGCGTTTTGTATGAAAGTAAGATCATAAATTGCAATATGCTACGAAGTTATGATACATCTATATATGTTCAACAACTATCTAAAGTTCAATACTTAGAT
>NC_041385.1:2192826-2215822 GCF_002162155.2 Triticum dicoccoides | reverse complement strand
TACTACAGGAATGCCTAGCAGTGGCGGGCACAAAATTGGTAGCAGTGGCGGGCGAGGCTCTCAGAGGCACCAATCTCCCGCCACTGCTATGACGGAATCAGTGGCGGGCGCTCGCCCGCAACTGGTAAATATCCTGTTGTGGCGGGCATGCCACCGCGCCTGCCAGTAATTTACGATAGAGGAGTGGCGGGGTTTATCTCAGCGCCCTCCACTGAAGTCAATTTCATGCAAATTAAAATTTTGCAGCCACAACATCATTTTTGCTTCCATGACTGCGTTTTGTATGAAAGTAAGATCATAAATTGCAATATGCTACGAAGTTATGATACATCTATATATGTTCAACAACTATCTAAAGTTCAATACTTAGATGGTACAATAACATAAGTGCATACAACATATATGTTCAATAAAGTGTTATAGCTAGTCCGAGAAAGTAGGACATATATATACACGACATCCTGATCATCGCCGAATGTGCAAATACAGTGATTGTGGAACACTGTACCACAGATAGTTTCTGTTGCCGCCCTCAGCCTCGAATTCATGAAGGAAAAGTAAGAATGACCTCCCAGCTTGCATCTTCAATCGGGTGGCAATGTCAACAACAAAAAACAGCGGCAACAAGCCCAGCTTGCGTTGGTATTTCCCCGAAGAGGAAGGGATGATGCAGCACAATAGAGATAAGTACTTCCCTCGATTATAAAACCAAGGTTATCGAACCGGTAGGAGAACCAAGCAACAAAACTTAAACAAGAGACCTGCACACAAACAACACATGCACCCAATGTGAATGAGAGGTTGTCAATCTCTCGACAGTTAATTGCAAGATTAAATTGTATTTGATATATTGGAGATAAAATAAAATAGATATCAACAAGGTAACTTAGCATTTTAGCAAATATGGTAAAGTAGACCTCGGGGGGGCATAGTTTTCACTAGTCTTCTCTCATAAACATAGTACGGTGGGTAGACAAATTACTGTTGGACAATTGATAGAAAAGTAAATAATTATGACGGTGTCCAAGGCAATCATCATGTATATAGACATCACGTCCAAGATTAGTAGACCAATATTGTCTGCATCTACTACTATTACTCCACACATTGGGTGCTATTCAACATGCATCTAGTGTATTAAGTTCATGGAAAAATGGAGTAATGCTTTAGGCAAGATGACACGATGTAGACAAGATAAACCCACACATGAATAAACCCCATCTTTTTATCCTTAATAGCAACAACACATGTTTGACATGTCCCTTTCTGTCACTAGGATTGAGCACCATAAGATTGAACCCATTACCGAGCACCTCTTCCCATTGCAAGATAAATCACTATAGTCGGCCAAACTGAACTAGATCAGACAAGAAATACAAGGCTATCACAATCATGCTTATAAGAATTAGCAAAGACTCATATAATATTCTTAGATAATCTGATCATAAACTCGCAATTCATCGGATCCCAACAAACACGCCGCAAAAGAAGATTCCATCGGATAGAACCCCATGAAGATCATGGAGTACATGGTATTGAAGATCAAATAGAGAGAGAAAGTCATATCTATCTACTAGCTATGGACCCGAAGGTCTGAAGTTGACTACTCACGCATCATCACAGAGGCGGCAAGGTTGATGAAGAACCCCTCCGTGATCGATTCCCCCTCCGCCAGAGTGCCGGAAAGGGTCTGAAGTTGACTACTCACGCATCATTGAAGAGGCGGCAAGGTTGATGAGGAACCCCTCCATGATCGATTCCCCCCTCTAGCAGAGTGCTGGAAAAGGCCTTCAGATTGGATCTCTCGAGAACAGGAACTTGCGGCGACGGAAAAAAGTATATCATGGAAACCCCCTTAGGTTTCTGGATGTAACAATATATATAGGGGAAGAATTAGGTCAAATGGAGCCAGGGGCCCACGAGGCACCATGGCGTGCCCCCCATTGAGGCGATGGTCGCTCGTGGCCCACCCAGGAAACATCCAGCTCTCTCCCAAATCTTTTAGTGTTTCTCCCCGGCCAATGCTACCTCTTGAGCACTGCGTTGGATTTCCCCGAAGAGGAGAGGATGATGCAGCAAAGTAGCGTAAGTATTTCCCTCAGTTTTTGAGAACCAAGGTATCAATCCAGTAGGAGACCACGCACAAGTCCCTCGTACCTACACAAAACGATAGCAACTCGCAACCAACGCTTAGGGGTTGTCAATCCCTTCACGGTCACTTACGAGAGTGAGATCTGATAGAGATAATATTTTTGGTATTTTTGATAGTTAGATGCAAAGTAAAAAGTAAAAGGCAAAGTAAAAACAAAGCAAGTAAATAAAGTGATATAGATTGATATGATGAGAATAGACCCGGGGGCCATAGGTTTCACTAGTGGCTTCTCTCAAGAGCATAATTATTGTATGGTGGGTGAACAAATTACTGTTGAGCAATTGACAGAATTGAGCATAGTTATGAGTATATCTAGGCAATGATCATGTATATAGGCATCACGTCAAAAACAAGTAGATCGAAAGGCTTCTGCATCTACTACTATTACTCCACTCATCGACCGCTATCTAGCATGCATCTAGAGTATTAAGTAAAAATAGAGTAACGCCTTAAGCAAGATGACATGATGTAGAGGGATAAATTCATGCAATATGATAAAAACACCATCTTGTTATCCTCGATGGAAACAATACAATACGTGCCTTGCAACTCTTTCTGTCACTTAGTAAGGACACCGCAAGATTGAACCCAAAGCTAAGCACTTCTCCCATTGCAAGAACTACCAATCTAGTTGGCCAAACCAAAAAGATAATTCGAAGAGACTTGCAAAGATAACTCAATCATACATAAAAGAATTCAGAGAAGAATCAAATATTTTCCATAGATAATACTGGATCATAAACCCACAATTCATCGGTCTCAACAAACACACCACAAAAAGAAGATTACATCGAATAGATCTCCACGAGAGAGGGGGAGAACATTGTATTGAGATCCAAAAAGAGAGAACAAGCCATCTAGCTACTAGCTATGGACCCGAAGGTCTGAAGTAAACTACTCACACTTCATCGGAGGGGCTATAGTGATGATGTAGAAACCCTCCGTGGTGGATGCCCCCTCCGGTGGAGCTCCGGAACAGGCCCCAAGATGGGATCTCGTGGATACAGAAGGTTGCGGCGGTGGAATTAGGTTTTTGGCTCTTGTTCTGATCGTTCGGGGATACGTAGGTATATATAGGAGGAAGGAGTACGTCGGTGGAGCTCCGAGGGGCCCACGAGGTAGGGGGGCGCGCCCAGGGGGGGCGCCCTCCACCCTCGTGACCTCCTCGGGCACTGCTTGGAGTAGGTTCCAAGTCGCATGGATCATGTTCGGTTGGAAAATCACGATCCCGAAGGTTTCATTCCGTTTGGACTCCGTTTGATATTCTGCTTCTTCGAAATACTGAAATAGGAAAAAAAACAATAATTCTGGGCTAGGCCTCCAGTTAATAGGTTAGTCCCAAAAATAATATAAAAGTGTAAAATAAAGCCCAATATAGTCCAAAACAGTAGATAAAGTAGCATGGAGCAATCAAAAATTATAGATACGTTGGAGACGTATCAGGCATCCCCAAGGTTAATTCCTGCTCCTCCTTGAGTAGGTAAATGATAAAAAAGAATTTTTGATGCGGAGTGATACTTTTGCATAATTTCAATGTAAATCTTATTAATTGTGATATGAATATTCAGATCCGAAAGACAAAAGTTCACATTGACACAAAAATAATAATACTTCAAGCATACTAATCAAAGCAATCATGTCTTCTCAAAATAACATGGCAAAAGAAAGTTCATCCCTACAAAATCATATGGTTAGGCTATGCTTCATTTTCGTCACACAAAGATGTTCCCAACTTCTATACCCCTGATGACAAGCCAAGCAATTGGTTCATACTCAAATAATCTCAAACTTTTCAACTTTCACGCAATACATGAGCACGAGCCATGGATATAGCACTATGGGTGGAATAGAATATGATGATGGGGATTGTGTGGAGAAGACAAAAAAGGAGAAAGTCTCATATTGACGAGGCTAATCAACGGGCTATGGAGATTCCCATCAATTGATGTCAACACGAGGAGTAGGGATTGCCATGCAACGGATGCACTAGAGTTATGAATGCTCAACAAAAGAAAACTAGTGGGTGTGCATCCAACTCGCTTGATCATGAAGACCTAGGGAATTTGAGGAAGCCCATCATAGGAATATACAAGCCAAGTTCTATAATTAAAAATTCCCACTAGTATAAAAAAACAACTTATGAGACTCACTATCATGAAGATCTTGGTGCTACTTTGAAGCACAATATATAAGACTCACTACATGAAGAACAAGGTGCTACTTTGAAGCACAAGTGTGGTAAAAGGATAGTAGTATTGTCCCTTCTCTCTTTTTCTCTCATTCTTTTTTTCTTTTCTTTTTACTTGTTTGGGCCTTTCTCTTCTTCTTTTTTATGGCCTCTTTTTTTTCTTTTTGTCCGGAGTCTCATCCCGACTTATGGGGGAATCATAGTCTCCATCATCCTTTCCTCACTTGGGACAATGCTCTAATAATGATGATCATCACACTTTTATTTTTCTTAGAACTCAACAATTACAACTCGATACTTAGAACAAAGTATGACTCTATATGAATGGCTCCGGCGGTGTACCGGGATGGTGCAATGAATCAAGAGTGACATGTATGAAAATAATGCATGGTGGATTTGCCACAAATACTATGTCAACTACAAGATCATGCAATGGCAATATGAGAAAAGTAATGTATGTCATTATGATGATGGTGGAAGTTGCATGGCAATATATCTCGGAATGGCTATGGAAATGCCATTATAGGTAGGTATGGTGGTTGTTTTGAGGAAGATATAAGGAGGTTTATGTGTGATAGAGCGTATCGTATCACGGGGTTTGGATGTACCGGCGAAGTTTGCACCAACTCTCAAGGTGAGAAAGGGCAATGCACGGTACCGAAGAGGCTAGTAAAGGCGGAAAGGTGAGAGTGCGTATAATCCATGGACTCAACATTAGTCAAAAGAACTCATATACTTATTGCAAAAATTTAGAAGCCATCAAAAAATTCAAGTACTACGCGCATGCTCCTAGGGGGATAGATTGGTAGGGAAAGACCATGGCTTGCCCCCGACCGCCACTCATAAGGATGCACAAGCCAGGTACACTTCATGTTTCAAACTTGTTACACAACTTTACCCATACGTGCATGCTACGGGACTTGCAAACTTCAACACAAGTATTTTTCAAATTCACAATTATCAACTAGCACGACTTTGATATTATTACCTCCATATCTCAAAACAATTATCAAGCATCAAACTTATCTTAGTATTCAATTTACTCAAAAGAAAGTTTCACATGTCTTGAACACTAGGTATATTAACATTAAGCAAATTACCATGCTATTAACGACTCTCAAAATAATCTAAGTGAAGCATGAGAGATCAATAGTTTCTTTAAAACAAATCCACCACCGTGCTCTAAAAGATATAAGTGAAGCACTAGAGCAAAAATTATCACGCTCAAAAGATATAAGTGAAGCACTATGAGCAAAACTATCAAGCTCAAAAGATATAAGTGAAGCACATAGAGTTCTCTAACAAATTCCAATTCATGTATGGCTCTCTCAAAATATGTGTACAGCAAGGATGATTGTGGTAGACTAACAAGCAAAGACGCAAATAATACAAGACGCTCCAAGCAAAACACATATCATGTTGGTGAATAAAAATATAGCTCCAAGTAAATTACCGATGGAAGTGGACGAAAGAGGGGATGCCTTCCGGGGCATCCCCAAGCTTTGACTTTTTGGTGTCCTTGGATTATCTTGGGGGTGCCATGGGCATCCCCAAGCTTAGGCTCTTGCCACTCCTTGTTCCACAATCCATCAAAAGAATTCACCCAAAACTTGAAAACTTCACAACACAAAACTCAACAGAAATCTCATAAGCTCAGTTAGAGAAAGAAAACAAAAGACTACTTCAAGGTACTGTAATGAATTCATTATTTATTTAAATTGGTTTTAAACCTACTGTATTACAACTTCTCTATGGTTTATAAACTAATTTACTAGCCATAGATTCATCAGAATAAGCAAACAACACACGAAAAACAGAATCTGTCAAAAACAGAACAGTCTGTAGCAATCTGTAACTAACGCAAACTTCTGGAACTCTAAAAATTCTAACAAAATAGGAAGTCCTGGAAAATTAGTTTATTGATCAGCATCAAAAAGAATGAACGCAAAAGCACATTCCTGTGATTTATCATAACTAAATGCGTGCGCACAAAGTTTCTGTTTTTCAGCAGAATCAAATCAACTATCATCGTAGGTTATCCTATAGGTTCTACTTGGCACAAACACTAATTAAAACATAAAACCACATCCAAACAGAAGGTAGATGGAATATTTATTCCTAAACAGAAGCAAAAACAAAAAAACAAAAAATTGGGTTGCCTCCCAACAAGCGCTATCGTTTAACGCCCCTAGCTAGGCATAAAAGCAAGGATAGATCTAGGTATTGCCATCTTTGGTAGGCAATCCATAAGTGGCTCTCATGATAGATTCACATGGTAATTTTATTTTCTTTCTAGGGAAGTGTTTCATACCATTCTTTAAGGGAAATTGGAATCTAATATTCCCTTCCTTCATATCAATAATTGCACCAATCATTCTAAGGAAAGGTCTACCAAGAATAATAGAACATGAAGGATTGCAATCTATATCAAGAACGATAAAATCTATGGGCATACAATTCCTATTTGCAACAATAAGAACATCATTAATTCTTCTCATAGGTTTTTTAATAGTGGAATCCGCAAGATGCAAGTTTAGAGAGCAATCATCAAAATCACGGAAATCTAGCAAATCACATAAAGTTTTGGGAATAGTAGAGACACTAGCACCCAAATCACACAAAGCATGAAACTCAAAATCTTTAATTTAATTTTAATAGTAGGTTCACACTCATCATAGTGTTTTCTAGGGATAGAAACTTTCAACTCAAGTTTTTCTTCATAAGATTGCATCAAGGCATCAACAATGTCTTCGGTAAAGGCTTTATTTTGGCTATAAGCATGAGGAGAATCTAGCACGGATTGCAACAAGGAAATACAACCAATCAAAGAGCAATTTTCATAATTAAATTCCTTGAGATCCAAAATAGTGGGTTTAGCAACATCACGGTTTTTACTTATTACAATCCCACTTTCATCAATTTCATCATCAAGATCTAGAAACTCCGAATTCTTAGAACGCCTTCTAGGTAAAGGAAGACCATATTCAGATTAATCAAGATTCATATTGCAAAAAAAAGATTTAATGGGGGACATCAATAACTTTTAGATCTTCATCCTGATTTTCATAGGGATTGGAAGAACACGCTTTAATAAAGGCATCTTTGGAAGCACGCATCCTAGTGGTTCTTTCCTTGCACTCATCAATGGAAATTCTCATGGCTTTGAGAGACTCATTGATATCATGCTTAGGGGGAATAGATCTAAGCTTTAAAGAATCAATTTCAAGAGAAATTTTATCAACGTTCCTAGCCAAATCATCAACTTTAAGCAATTTCTCTTCAAGCAAAGCATTAAAATTCTTTTGTGAATTCATAAACTCTTTAACACTACTCTCAAATTCAGAGGGCATCTTATTAAAATTTCCATAAGAGTTATTGTAGGAATTTCCATAATTATTAGAAGGATTACTAGGATAAGGCCTAGGATTAGAATTCCCTCTATAAGCGTTGTTTCCAAAACTATTCCTACCAACAAAATTCACATCCATAGATTCATTATTATTCTCAAGCAAAGTAGATAAAGGCGTATCATTGGGATCAAGAGGAGTATTTTTAGGAGCAAAAATCTTCATAAGTTCATCCATCTTTTCACTCAAAACATTGATTTCTTCTATAGCATGCACTTTCTTACTAGAAGATCTTTCGGTGTGCCATTGAGAATTATTAGCCATAATATTATCAAGCAATTTGGTAGCATCCCCTAACGTAATTTCCATAAAAGTGCCTCCTGCGGCCGAATGTAAAAGATTTCTAGAAGCAATATAATCATCCATAAATTCAAACCATGAGTAGGGCAATTGCGAAGCATTAATTTCATTCTTTCCCAAGATTGGGCAATATGCTCATGATCAAGTTGTTTAAAATTCATGATGTCGTTCCTAAGAGTGATAATCTTAGCGGGAGGAAATACTTAGAGATAAAAGCATCTTTGCACTTGTTCCAAGAATCAATACTATTTTTAGGCAAAGATGAAAACCAAACATTAGCACGATCTCTAAGTGAAAATGGAAATAACTTCAATTTGACAATATTGTTACCCGTATCTTTCTTCTTTTGCATATCACACAAATCAACAAAATTGTTTAGATGAGTAGCGGCATCTTCACTAGGAAGGCCGGCGAATTGATCTTTCATAACAATATTCAGCAAAGCGGTGTTGATTTCACAAGACTCATCATTATTAAGAGGAGCAATCGGAGTACTAAGGAAATCATTATTATAGGTATTCGAGAAATCACACAATTTGGTATTATCTTGCGCCATGGCAACAAGTAATCCAACACACAAGCAAACAAAAAGGCAACGGGAAAAAGGCAAACGGAAAGAGAAGAGGAGATTGGGAAAGAGAGGGCAAATAAAATGGCAAGGGTGAAATGGGGGAGAGGAAAATGAGAGGCAAATGTCAAATAATGTAATGCGAGAGATAGGGATTGCGATCGGTACTTGGTATGGTTGACTTGCTTGCGTGAGCCTCCCCGGCAATGGCGCTAGAAATTCTTCTTGCTACCTCTTGAGCACTGCATTGGATTTCCCCGAAGAGGAGAGGATGATGCAACAAAGTAGCGTAAGTATTTCCCTCAGTTTTGGAGAACCAAGGTATCAATCCAGTAGGAGACCACGCACAAGTCCCTCGTACCTACACAAAATGATAGCAACTCACAACCAACGCTTAGGGGTTGTCAATCCCTTCACGGTCACTTACGAGAGTGCGATCTGATAGAGATAATATTTTTGGTATTTTTGATAGATAGATGCAAAGTAAAAAGTAAAAGGCAAAGTAAAAACAAAGCAAGTAAATAAAGTGATATAGATTGATATGATGAGAATAGACCCGGGGGCCATAGGTTTCACTAGTGGCTTCTCTCAAGAGCATAAGTATTCTACGGTGGGTGAACAAATTAGTGTTGAGCAATTGATAGAATTGAGCATAGTTATGAGTATATCTAGGCAATGATCATGTATATAGGCATCAGGTCCAAAACAAGTAGATCGAAACGATTCTGCATCTACTACTATTACTCCACTCATCGAACGCTATCCAGCATGCATCTAGAGTATTAAGTAAAAACAGAGTAACACCTTGAGCAAGATGACATGATGTAGAGGGATAAATTCATGCAATATGATAAAAACCCCATCTTGTTATCCTCGATGGAAACAATACAATACGTGCCTTGCAACTCTTTCTGTCACTAAGTAAGGACACCGCAAGATTGAACCCAAAGCTAAGCACTTCTCCCATTGCAAGAACTACCAATCTAGTTGGCCAAACCAAAAAGATAATTCGAAGAGACTTGCAAAGATAACTCAATCATACATAAAAGAAGGCAGAGAAGAATCAAATATTTTCCATAGATAATACTGGATCATAAACCCACAATTCATCGGTCTTAACAAACACACCGCAAAAAGAAGATTACATCGAATAGATCTCCACGAGAGAGGGGCAGAACATTGTATTGAGATCCAAAAAGAGAGAAGAAGACATCTAGCTACTAGCTATGGACCCGAAGATCTGAACTAAACTACTCACACTTCATCGGAGGGGCTATGGTGATGATGTAGAAGCCCTCGATGGTGGATGCCCCCTC
Organism: Triticum dicoccoides; assembly: GCF_002162155.2. Classification (NCBI taxonomy): domain Eukaryota; kingdom Viridiplantae; phylum Streptophyta; class Magnoliopsida; order Poales; family Poaceae; genus Triticum; species Triticum dicoccoides. The sequence goes on along the minus strand of NC_041385.1, from coordinate 2,205,891 downwards.
CGGCGGAGCTCCGGAACAGGCCCCAAGATGGGATCTCGTGGAGACAGAAGGTTGCGGCGGTGGAATTAGGTTTTTGGCTCCTGTTCTGATCGTTCGGGGATACGTAGGTATATATAGGAGAAAGGAGTACGTCGGTGGAGCTCCGAGGGGCCCACGAGGTAGGGGGCACGCCCTCCACCCTCGTGACCTCCTAGGGCACTGCTTGGAGTAGGGTCCAAGTCTCCTAGACCACGTTCGGTTGGAAAATCAAAATCCCGAAGATTTCATTCCGTTTGGACTCCGTTTGATATTTTGTTTCTTCGAAATACTAAAAAAGGCAAAAAACAGCAATTTTGGGCTGGGCCTCCGGTTAATAGGTTAGTCCCAAAAATAATATAAAGGTGGAAAATAAAGCCCAATATAGTCCAAAATAGTAGATAAAGTACCATGGAGCAATCAAAAATTATAGATACGTTGGAGACGTATCAGCCAAGAAAGCTATCCCAAATGTTTAGTGCAATTTGGACTTCGTTTGATATTGATTTTCTGTAAAATAAAGATAGGCAAAAAATAACAACTTGCTCAGGGCACTAAGTTAATATGTTAGTCTCAAAAATGATATATAAATGATATACATGTGAATAAAAACATCCAAGATTGATAAGGTAACAACATGAAACAATAAAAAAATTATAGATACAATGGAGACATATCAGGCGTCGGCATAGTTAGAGATATGCCGACGGCCGTCGCTGGTCCACTGCAAGAAATATGTCAACTAGTGACCTTCTATCAGTGACCCTGTAAGAATTGGTCATAGATCTATGACCATTTCAGACCAATTGGTCAAAAGCTATTCGGGGGGCTCCAAACCCTAAACAATAACGACCATTTTGGTCAGAAAGGTCGCAATTTCCTTACACGAAATGGTCATAAAGCAAATAGCACAGGTCCGCTGCCTTATTTCTAGCTGATCATGACCAATATAGATGGTCATAACCTTGTAAATTGTGGTGGGTTGCTATGACTAGGCGCCACCTCATCAGTTTTGCCTATGTGTCATGTCCATCTGGCAGTTTTTGCCCTAGGTTGTGAAGCAACCTATATTTCTATCATTCCCAAAATTCCCAAAAAGATCTCATAAATTCTTTGGGTCATATCTTCGTCAAATATGAAAAAAACCTTCCTTGTGTAGTTCAAAAATAATTCAAAAATATTCATTTTCCTACTCTGTTCAGAAAAACACTTTGTGAAGGAAGTACCACTTTGGCATGTCCAAATGGTATCCATTTTCTACAGTGCTTTCCTCTACCCAAATAACCATCCTCCACCAAATGCCAGCTCAACCCATTCATTATTTTGAGCCCGGCTTCAACATTCGTATTTATGTCCAGTGTGGTACTTTGCAAAGCTGAAAATTTGTGAAGACGGTCTTCTTAGTAATTGATCATCCTCAGCCAAAACTCACACCCATTAGCCATGTGCATTTCCCGTACCGCTAATCAAACACTTGGCTGCTTATTCATGTTTGAGCATCGATCGGTCTCCTCGTGAGAATGTTATGTTGTGATTTTATTCCTAGCACCTACTAGGGGAGTGCCCAACCCACTAGACATGCCTAGGCAGGCCAGCACACATGGCAACGCCACGGTCACGCGGTGACCACGCGGCGGGCATGCGAGTTTACGCGCTCTAGAGTTGGGACCCTCGGCCACCGTCCAAACCTCGACGTGTCGCCACCAAACCATGTATTTCTGATTAAATAGGTACTTATGTAACTAGAAATGATTTTTGGAAAAAATAAATGGCAAACTATGAGGCAGCTGCAGTTCAAATTTGACCCGCTTCCAATTGAATCGGTGGGAATTTGTCTTTTTCACCAGAGGTGGATCAAAACTTTTTACACCCAACCATTTTTTCAATTGTGCATTAAATATGGCCTAGTATTTTATAAAATTGATTTGGTCCAATTTTGCAACAAATATATGGTAGGTCCTTCATAAAAAAAACTCATTTCAGGCACTCGGAAAATGGAAAATGAATTTTCTGTGCAAAGAAAATGAAAACTTCCTTAGGTAACATTGTTTGCCATTCCAAGATGCACCCTTGTGCACAATATGAGATCATTTGAACAAACTATGCCATGAATGTGGCCATATAATTGATCATTTGGCTTGAAAGCCATGAATCTTCACGCATGATAGCTCATTTCTGTGAACACTTTTTTTAAAATAATTTCCGTATTACAAGTTTATTATTTTTCCTGGAAACTTGGTCACATATAATGACACAACGCGAAGGTTTTCCAATTTTTTGATTTTTTTTGAATTTTTTACGCTTGTTTCAAAATGCGGTCAAAACGGCGGGCTTGACCGTTCCTAGCTAGTGGTTGAATCTTGGAAAACTTTTGATGTTTCTCTGATTAAATAGATACTTATGTACCTAGAAATGATTTTTGGAAAAAATAAATAGCAAACTATGAGGCAGCTGCAGTTCAAATTTGACCCGCTTCCAACTGAATCAGCGGGAATTTGTCTTTTTCAGCAGAGGTGGATCAAAACTCTTTACACCCAACCATTTGGTCAATTGTTCATTAAATATGGCCTAGTATTTGACAAAATTGATTAGGTACAAATTTGCAACAATTATTTGGTAGGTCCTTCACAAAAAACCCTCATTTGGGGCACTCGGAAAATGGAAAATGGCTCTTGTGTGCAATGAAAGTGAAAACTCCCTTAGGCAACCTTGTTTGGAATTCCAATATGCACCCGTGTGCACAATATGAGATCATTTGAACAAACTATGCCATGAATGTGGCCATAAGATTGATCATTTGGCTTGAAAGCCATGAATCTTCACGCATGATAGCTCATTTCTGAGAACAATTTTTTAAAATAATTTCCGTATTACAAGTTTATTATTTTTCCTGGAAACTTGGTCATATATAATGACACAATGCGAAGGTTTTCCAATTTTTTGATTTTTTTGAATTTTTTATGCCCGTTTCAAAATGCAGTTAAAACGGCGGGAATGACCGTTCCTATCTAGTGGTTGAATCATGGAATTTTTTGGTGTTTCTCTGATTAAATAGATACTTATGTACCTATAAATGATTTTTTTTGAAAAAATAAAGAGCAAACTATGAGGTAGCTGCAGTTCAAATTTGACCCGCTTCTAGCTGAATCGGCAGAAATTTGTCTTTTTCACCAGAGGTGGATCAAAACTTTTTACACCCAACTATTTGGTCAATTGTGCATGAAATATGGCCTAGTATTTTAGAAAAAATATTTGGTGCAATTTTGCAATAATTATTTGGTAGGTTCTTGTTGGGCACTCAAAAAATGGAAAATGGCTCTTTTGTGCAATGAAAGTGAAAACTCCCCTAGGCAACATTGTTTGGAATTCCAATATGCACCCTTGTGCACAATATGAGATCATTTGAGCAAACTATGCCATGAATGTGGCCATAAGATTGATCATTTGGCTTGAAAGCCATGAATCTTCACGCATGATAGCTCATTTCTAAGAACACTTTTTTAAAATACTTTCCGTATTACAAGTTTATTATTTTTCCTGGAAACTTGATCATATATAATGACACAATGCGAAGGTTTTCCAATTTTTTGATTTTTTTTGAATTTTTTATGCCCTTTTCAAAATGCTGTCAAAATGGCGGGAATGACCGTTCCTATCTAGTGGTTGAATCTTGGAATTTTTTGGTGTTTCTCTGATTAAATAGATACTTATGTACCTATAAATGATTTTTTGAAAAAATAAAGAACAAACTATGAGGTAGCTGCAGTTCAAATTTGACCCGCTTCCAACTGAATTGGCGGAAATTTGTCTTTTTCACCAGAGGTGGATCAAATTTTTTTATACCCAACCATTTGGTCAATTGTGCATTAAATATGGCCTAGTATTTTAGAAAAATTATTTGGTGCAATTCTGCAATAATTAATTGGTAGGTTCTTCGCAGAAAAACCTCATTTCGGGCACTCGAAAAATAAAAAATGAATTTTCTGTGCAAAGAAAATGAAAACTCTCTTAGACAACATTGTTTGGCATTCCAAGATGCACCTCGTGCAAATATTTGATAGCTTCTTCACAAAAAAAATTCATTTTGGACACTCAAAACATAAAAATTAAAATGGTGACATGATTTTACACTTTATTTTTATTTGACCACGACCAATTTTGAATTGTCATAACGTCCAATACTAAATGGTCATAACGTTATACACGCGTACTGCGTTCTGATTGGGCCATAGCCATCTCACGCGGATCATGCATCAAGCACTGTTGGATGCTCGTGTCTCCAACGGTAGCCCTCACCCCCACCCTCTCACCCACCTAGCCCTAACACTTCTAAAAAAACCAGCCCTAACACAACCCCCCACCGCCGCCGCACACCACTCCTCCTTCTGGATCCAGATCGACGCCGCCTCCCTCTCTCTCTCTCCCCGATCCAGATCGACGTCGCCTCCCTCTCTCTCTCCCTTCCCGTCGCCGGCGGCAGCGCCCTCCTTCCCTCGCCCTCTCCTCCTCCCTTCCTCATGGCGCCTCCACCACGCCACGAATCCCAGCGACCCACCCCGTCTCCGCACCCGCCTCGGCAACCACCTCCGCCGCGTGTCCGAGTCCCATCCATGTCTGCGCCGGCTCCGTCTCTGTCTCCTTTCGTGGGAGGTGACCCGCACCCGACCCTGCGGCAGGGGAGGGGCGGTGGCGGCCTCGTGCTCCGCCCAGATCCGGTGCTCGCGTGCTCCAGCGGCCATGCGCGACCGTCTCCCGTGGATAGGGTTTGGTCCACCGCGTCGTCGGCGTGTGTCCGGCGACTAAGGTTGGTCCCCTCTCTTCCTCACCTCGTCTCCTATCCCTACCAGATCCTCTCTTTCTCACCTCGTCTCATCTCGCTACCAGATCCATCCAGCACGTCATCGTTGCTCGCACTCCGGGATGCCATGGCATGGACGGGAAGGCTGCCCCCACGCCGACGCCATGGAGAACCCCGACGGTCAGCCCCCTCTCCTCTCCTCTCCTTTTCGATTTCTTCTTCCATTGCATTCCCTTCCATCCTCTTCCGTGACGCGATGCGGTTTCCGTCCATGAGCAGCAGCGTCAGGGGCGGTGAAGGCCAGCAGCAGAAGCATCCTTCTCCGGCGCCACTAGGGGCAGGTAAAATTCTGGTTGATCTTCAAGACAGGAGGGGTAGGTCTTGAGATCCCTGTCATGAAGTACAAGATGTTCGTCATTGGAACTTGGCTGTGGTTAGTTGAGATTGCAGAGGAGATTGTGCCCCGTGCACAGTTTTTTGCTGCTTACCATTAGCTGTTTGTAGTTTTGTGTCTGTTTGTATCGAGAGCATAGACCGCGACATGGCATTTTGTCCCAGTTTATTATGAACCTTTACCATGTGACTTGTGGCTGTTGAAGTGGATGGTGTTTCATGTTTTTTTTCTGGCAGTTGATGGTTCGATATTTTGTGCATGAATGGCAGTGGATGGTTCCACCTTTTTTGTTTCATTGTCTTTTTGTATAGAGAATTGCAGGAGAGCTTTTTTGGTTCCTTAAATTTGTTTCATAGGCAATCTGCCATGCTATTTTGTTGTTGAATGCTTGTAGGAGTAGATTGTAGGAGTACAAGCTAATACATTTTGGCTCTTGTAAGATATGATAGTACATGCATATGGATACCAGAGGATGCCCAAGAACTTGTTGCATTTCATCATGGCCACGGTACTAAGTAGCACTTCTCTCTTGCCACGTTGTTTTGTGTATCTCCTTTCCATTTCTCTCGGTTGTACTTGTAGCATATTTCAGTGAGCCATTGAACAACGGCTGTACTAGCACGATCTTTCCACATTACTTTACTAGAATTTGTTGTCAAATCACTAGGAGTGTGGTGCATTACTGTATTGTACAACCTGCTAAATTTCGGTCTCTTTCTCAAACAAAAAAGCATATAACAGCAGCAGTAGCACAAATTTAACTGAATTCAATTAAAATCACTAGGAGTGTGGTGCATTACTCTACTTGTACAATCAAAATTGATTCAAATCCTACGTATCTAGAACTGCATGTTCACATTCTTTAGTGCAGCCTTGTAGTAGCACTGTAGTAACCTTCTAGATCAGTTCATTTAGTGATTTTTTCCGGGGAGTTCATCTTGTAATCTGTTTAGATCATGAAGTTTCTAGGACAGTTTCGTGCCTGCTTGTATGATAGGCATCACCTTTCGTGTATGAAAGAAACAAGCTGATCCGGTTCCTTAGGTTACCAAGGCATATTCCAGTACAGCATCTATTAAACTTTGTATGCTAAATTTAAATTGGCTGTCACTATATACTTAGGAGGCAGTGACATAACAGTATATACCTGTGCAGATTTATACATTGTTAAAATGGAGGCTTGGGAAGAACTATTTTCTTTATAGTAATAAGTCAGGAGTTGTTTGTTGCTTCAGTAGGGTGTCATACATTATAATCATCAGCTCATGTCGTCTGGGATCAAACATAGCTTTTAATTTACAAGAGTAAAGATTTATGTGAGAAGTACAAACCATGTTCAATTTTAACTAGTACAAAAATTATGCCCCTGCTAAAGTGATACACTCTGTACTACACTGTTGCTTCTGTTTGCTTGCTTGATTACCTATCTAAGGCAACTTCGTTTTGTTCTTCTTCTTCATGTGCTACTTGCAGCATCAAGGTGATCTTCGACCGCTACCAGCAGGCCACCGGGACCAGCCTGTGGACCGAGCAGTATGAGGTTGGCTGCTGCTTCTCTATCTTGCCTCCATCCATCTTTTTCTTTAGCTGTATCACTTTCTCCTTTCTTTGATGTGGCTGATTTTCTTCAGTTTGATATCATCTAGACCTAACTAGTTTGTACTTACTCACTAGTTTGTATCCATCTTCGGTTTGTTATTTCTTCTAGTTCTGCTACTAGTTGCTATGTACTCCTAGTGCTGTAGTAATACAGAAATATTAATGCTCAAATATGATGATCTGGCCTGCAGCGCACTGCTAACTCTTGAGCATTGTGTTGGATTTCCCCGAAGAGGAGAGGATGATGCAGCAAAGTAGCGTAAGTATTTCCCTCAGTTTTTGAGAACCAAGGTATCAATCCAGTAGGAGACCACGCACAAGTCTCTCGTACCTACACAAAATGATAGCTCCTCGCAACCAACGCGATTAGGGGTTGTCAATCCCTTCACGGTCACTTACGAGAGTGAGATCTGATAGAGGTGATAAATAATATTTTTTGTATTTTTGATATAGAGAAGCAAAGTGAAAAGTAAAAGGCAAAGTAAAAAACAAAGCAAGTAATAAAGTGATGGAGATTGATATGATGAGAATAGACCCGGGGGCCATAGGTTTCACTAGTGGTTTCTCTCAAGAGCATAGATATTCTACGGTGGGTGAACAAATTACTGTTGAGCAATTGACAGAATTGAGCATAGTTATGAGTATATCTAGGTATGATCATGTATATAGGCATCACGTCCAAGACAAGTAGACCGAAACGATTCTGCATCTACTACTATTACTCCACTCATTGACCGTTATCCAACATGCATCTAGAGTATTAAGTTAAAAACAGAGTAATGCCTTAAGCAAGATGACATGATGTAGAGGGATAAATTCATGCAATATGATAAAAACCCCATCTTGTTATCCTCAATGGCACCAATACAATACGTGCCTTGCTGCCCCTTCTGTCCCTGGGAAAGGACAGCGCAAGATTGAACCCAAAGCTAAGCACTTCTCCCATTGCAAGAACTACCAATCAAGTTGGCCAAACCAAACGGATAATTCGAGGAGACTTGCAAAGATAACTCAATCACACATAAAAGAATTAAGAGAATATTCAAATATTATTCATAGATAAGCTGGATCAGAAACCCACAATTCATCGGTCTCAACAAACACACCGCAAAAAGAAGATTACATCGAATAGATCTCCACGAGAGAGGGGGAGAACATTGTATTGAGATCCAAAAAGAGAGAAGAAGCCATCTAGCTACTAGCTATAGACCCGAAGGTCTGAAGTAAACTACTCACACTTCATTAGAGGGGCTATGGTGTTGATGTAGAAGCCCTCTGTGGTTGACGCCCTCTCCGGCGGAGCTCCGGAACAGGACCTAAGATGGGATCTCGTGGATGCAGAAAGTTGCGGTGGTGGAATTAGGTTTTTGGCTCATGTTCTGATCGTTTGGGGATACATAGGTATATATAGGAGGAAGGAGTACATCGGTGGAGCAACAGGGGGGCCACAAGGCAGGGGGGCGCCCTAGGGGGGGCGCCCCCACCCTCGTGACCGAATCTTTTGTTCCTTGGAGCAGGGGTCCAAGTCTCCTGGATCACGTTCGGTGAGAAAATCACGTTCCCGAAGGTTTCATTCTGTTTGGACTCGGTTTGATATTCCATTTCTTCGAAACACTGAAATAGGCAAAAAACAACAATTCTGGGCTGGGCCTTCGGTTAATAGGTTAGTCCCAAAAATAATATAAAAGTGGAAAATAAAGCCCAATATAGTCCAAAGCAGTAGATAAAGTAGCATGGATCAATCAAAATTATAGATACGTTGGAGACGTATCATGCACCTACAGTTTTCATTTCTATGATCAGTTTAGAGAGTTGCACATGTCAGTATATTGTATAATAAAAAAATCCTAGCTAGTGAGAACATTTTAGTCACTCCATGAACGCATACTGGTTAGTGTTAGTCATACTATTTATGTACATCTCATTTGCTGTCAATTCTTGCTTATAAGTTATTGGATCCCTCATTGGCTATTGTTTGATGTTCTGTACACATTCTTATTCTTATATGTTCATTCTTGTTTTTTGCACAGGTGAAGTGCGAATCCAAGTTCGAAGCTGTGAAGCATATCAACAAAGACTAGCATATTATGTGTTGTAAATGTAGGCAGTAGTAGGCTTATCTGGGCTGTAGTATACTGTAACGTTTGTAATAGACTAGTGCCGTGTTGTTTTGGACGAATTTCATTTGCTATTTGGATTGTTTGAAATAATGATTGTGTATGTGATTTGAATACCCGTCAAATGGAAACCTGACAAGGGGGTCCAAGTTATAATGGTTGTTTGATAGATTTTGAAATTTTTGATGTGTGGGATCAATTTTGTGATAAGCATGACAAGTGGGACCAATCTAATTGGTGGGACCAGTGGCAAAAAAAGGACGAAAATAAAAAATTAGTAGAAGGCTACATCTTAGAAAAAAGGCCGAATTAATGGCCCAAGCCCATGTAGCTAGTGAAAATTAACAAGAAAAAATACATTAAAAAGGCCAAATTGTTGGGCTAGGCCCATGTAGAAAACTGAATTGGACCGGGCTGAATCTTGTGCCACATCAGCTTGCCACGCTGGATGCCTACCTGGCCTGGGGAGGTTGCTAGTGACCAAAATGCCACATTAGACGTATTTTGGTCATAAACGTCTACGACCATTCCAGAAGAAAGGTCGCTATAGTCAGTTTACGACTGCCAACTTTTGACCTTATGTTTTGGTCACAAAAAGGTCACAAATTGAAAACAGTGACCATTCAGTGACCACTAGTGCTGGTCACAAGTTGACATATTTCTTGTAGTGGTCGTAGGCATACAAAGGCCATCAGCATATCACAAACTATGGCTATGGGTGTTGTCGACATACCTTGGACTATGCCGATGGCAGCCGTCAGCATATAGGTGGCCCTGGCGCCCCGTCCTCAGACGGCTGGCTGACACCGTCAAATCTATGCCGACGGCCCGGAAGGCGGTCGTCGGCATATAAGATTTCTTTTTCATTATTAGTTTAAGTCATTTTCCTTTCTTTCTTAAAATTTGATTAATTTAAATCCGACTTATCTATGCTTAAACGTACACAAATTATATATGGATTTGGGGTAGAATTTTCCATTCATATCTAGTTTGTCTTGGATTTTTGGTATGTTAGGAATGTGACCTCATGTACTTTCGCATATAGCCCCTTACAGTTTTTTGAAATCACAAGTAATTGATAGTTGCATCAATTTGGGAAAGTTTTATATGGTTTTTTATCAGAATCTTGAAAGGATTATGTTGCTATACTATGTTTTCAAATGTGAACAAACTAAAATCATGTTTGCTTCATATTAATAAAAAACACTTCTTTGTTTTCAATTTTTGTATACTTTCATTCTCTGGCTAAACAAAGTGGATTTTGTGGTGGGTTAGGCCCAGACCTTGTTCTCACATGCTCCCATGGACCGACCTATCACAACCATGTGTAAAGTACATTGGTCAAAGCCGGTCCGGCAAAAGTCAAAGGGGTAGATCTCCGGGTCAATGGGCCCAGGGTTTAGTTAGCGAACGTATGCTGCTCGGTCGCATGCATGCACACACACACATAGGAGCGAGAGAAATGCGCAAACCACACTACATCCCTCGGCCCCGACCACCCACCGTAACCGGGAACTCCCCGAAATTTTCCACGCCATCGCTTCTACCACGATTTTTTACGTCATTGACGGCCCAAAGAAGCCGAGACTATGTCAGGCCCGTCCAGGCCGAAAAGCCCATTTTCTGTCATAATTATTTGTCATAGAAGTAGGAGCCCACCACAGCTATGATGATACGTGTTTTTGTCACAACTATCGTCATAGAAGTGTCAGAAACATGACAACAATTTTTTTCGTTCGATCCAGAATGTCATGGAAGTGTCTTTTTCTTGTTGTGAATAAAGATGCCCTCGACAAACAAATGCTTACTTGCTATTGTCTGTAAGTATTATTTCAGTAATTAAGTGTCTAGCTCAGCTCGTTCATTTCATGTATATATAATTATCCTCACTATATTGTGCAGATTGAAGATTGTCGAATGCAAAAGAGAACAAATCTATGACATTGGATTCATTAACCCGAATACCATAAATGGATGATCGATACGAAATGCACCCAAAGAGACTAAGAAAAACTTCGAAATCAAAACAAAAGGGAAATACTCTTTCCTTACAACTCCAGTTGAGTGTTAATTACTGCCTTGTGCATATTCTGTTTCGCTTACTCGAGGTTAAGTGTAATTGATGAATTGTGCATGCGCAGCTTCCACTTTATTCTACTAGTCATTCAGCTTGACATGGGAAAAGTTACCGTCTTAGACTCGATGCATAAAGAGCCTCATCATTAGGCGGATATGTGTGAAATGCTCCAGAAGTATATCGGCAACTTTCGTTCATTTCCTGATATCAAGTATAATCATTTTCTTTGCCGGGCAGGGTTTGGAAAAAGTTCACCACAAAGGTACGGGGTCTATCAAAAAAGGAGCTTCCATTTACATACCCCAAAATAAGTACCTAGTACTAGCTAGTTCCGGGCATCTCTCATTGATTCTAGTTTCATCAATACCATTATCATGCTTGATTATCATTTTGATTGAACTCTATTCTCGTAAAGTGCTTGTTGCAGGCACAAGGGATAATTTATTTGGATACTATGTTTGCAAGCTCATTCGCTACTCGTCCTCTGAGCGGGGCAAATTATCTTCACGACAATTTGAAGTACGTATAAAAATATTCACAATTTTATTTTATTACCATTAGTTGTGTTGAGTTTCATTCATATATATGTATTGACGCCCTTCTTTAAATTAGAACTGGGAGAAGCGAGACAAACTAACTACCACATGATCGCATAAAAGCAAATCAAGAGGAATTGGTTGGATTCTTTCTTGACCATGTCATACCTAAAGACGGAGAATACCATCGGGAATTCACTTGCAATTTTGCTGAATGATGTTAGGGATCCTAAGAGCTATTATATTGTATATATGCATCAATGTGTACTATATGTAGTAGCGTCAAATAGATATACGAAAACTTGTTGTTCGACCAACAAGCACAAAGAAAGAGAGGTCACTTCTCTCTATACATTGATCATGAAGATGTTGTGTAATTAATGATTCCTTCATTGCTTACTAGCTAGTGTTGAGTTCTCTCGATATGTAGTAGCTAGCGTCAACCAAGCACGGATAAAGAGAGGTCACTTCTCTCTATATATATGTAGTAGCTAGCTAACACAATATGAAACCCCTAAACCCCTCATTAAAAAAACAGAAACCCCACTAGTTGGCAGGTGCTGACGCGTGGCTGCCTTTTAGTCCCGGCCGGTGTTACCAACCGGGACTAAAGGTCCTCCTGCCTGGGCACCCCACATCGGCCACGTGGAGGCCCCACTACTAGGGAAAACCTTATACACAGAATCTTAGCAGAAGCATGGTTTAAAAACAGACACTACTGCTAATTAGCAGTAGCGAGCTTCAGAAAAGAGCGCTACTAATATCTAAGTAGCAGTAGCGCTCTAGGTGAAACGAGCGCTACTACTATAATTGCCATGGTGTTGTCTCCAGGCTAGATATAGTAGTAGCGCCCTTCCAAGGGACGCGCTACTGCTAAAGTACTTAGTAGCAGCGTTTTTCCTCAAAACTCGCTACTGCTAAGTATCACCGCAACTAATTAAGTGTAGTCCTATACTGCTAAGCGAACAAGGTGTTTACCACCTTAAATATGTTACTTCTCAACCTATCTCGAGCACTTGGTCTTCATTGAACTATATGTGTATGATTTGTGGCTGCAATATGAATCCTCGCCTGTACCTATACAGGTACAGTGAGGATTCATGTTGACTAATTAGATTCTATACAAAAAGATCAATGATGACCAATGTATATTTTTAATGTTTTTACATTGCTTAGACATAGAGCGTTTTTTCAGGACAAAGCGTTACTGATATTGGGATAAACAAAAGAAACAACTGCTTCCATTAGCAGTAGCATTTTTCACTAAAACGCGCTATAGATAAGTTAGCTATAGCGTATTTTCCTTATGAGCGCCACTGCTAGTTCGACTTAACCACCCCCCGGCTCAAAATTTCGCTAAGTCCTCCTTTCACCCCTCCGGCCTGTTCCCCTACTCCTGTCGCCGTCGCCCGAGCCCGAGCCTGCCCTCACCGCCGCCGCCCAAACCCGCCCTCAACCTCACCGCCGCCGCTCTCGACCACACTGTCGCCGCCCTCGACCTCACCGCCGCCGCCCTCGACCTCACCGCC
>NC_041385.1:2178175-2191523 GCF_002162155.2 Triticum dicoccoides | reverse complement strand
GTAGATGATTTTAGTAGTAGTAGATGTTAATTTAGGGTTCATAGATAATGATTTTTAGTAGTAGTGGATATTAATTAGTAGTAGTGATGGTAAACTAGTTGTATAATTAGAAGTAGTAGATGTTAATTAGTAGTAGATGTAGTAGTAGATGTTAATTTATAGTAGTAGATGTACTAGTTTCTTTCTATTTATAGTAAGTTTATATTTATTAAGAATGAGTTGAATTAATAGAGCTAGTTTAGTTTTAGTTGAACTAGTTTAGTTTTAGTTGAACTAGTTTAGTAAGTAAATTAATAACTAGTTGAACAACTTTATTTTTAGAAAGAACTAGTTTTTTTCTATTTATAGTAAGTTTATATTTAGCAAGAACTAGTTGAATTAATAGAACTAGTTGAACATTTCATATTTGTTGTTATTTTTTAGTTTAAGCAATTATTTCATGTTTTGGTTACACCTCCGAGTGGCCTATGTTTTGCCGGAGTGTTGATTAATTTCCGTTCCGGAAAATTTCAGGCGCTCGATATGTCCTTTTTTAGCAAAGGTCATTGCCTGATTTTTCCGTGTATTCTCGCATGACTTGTGCTAGAATATGTACAAGTTTAATCTTTGAATTATGAACGTAGGAAATGTCGTACTCGGACGACGACAGTCTCCCGGGGGAGTGCAGCTGGTGCCACGACGATCGAGGTATGTGCGACAGGTTCGTTGAGCTGGATGAAGATCGATGCTTCAGCATTAAGCTCGAGGAGACCTTCGATGTTGAAACGGTACGCAACAACGACAAGTGTTTTTTTGTAATTAAGCATGACTCCAACAATGTTGATTGGTTTTATCATGTGAACTCAACTCACACGGACAGATTACCTAGCAATCTCATAATCCCAAATAAACTAAAATGGACAATTATTCGTCATCATCGAAATACTCCTAGAAACATTTAGTACCCCATAAGGAGGAGGTAAAGATACACGAAGGGAGGCAGTCAGCCGTCCGCTTTTACCATCCCGGGATCCCCCAGATCCAAATTAACCGAAGTCCCCAAAGATCTACAGAAAACAAAACAATGTAAGTGAAACTAGGTCTTGCTCCATAGTAACAACAAACTATACTCGAAGGGGTTGTCATCCTACATGAAACGCTGAAACTGGATGGGGTTATCTTCAAAGTGGATTTCGAGAAGGCCTATGATAAAGTAAAATGGCCTTTTCTTCAGCAGGCAATGCACATGAAGGGTTTTAGTGAGACCTAGAGGAACCAAGTGGATACTCAAGTCCAGATGGGTAGTGTTGGTATTAAGGTGAACGATGATATCGGTCACTATTTTCAGACGCATAAGGGGTTGAGACAAGGGGATTCCATGTCACCTCTTCTGTTCAATATTGTGGCCGATATGTTGGCCGTCATTATTGGCAGGGCCAAGCAGCGTGGCCATGTAGAGGGTCTAGTTCCTCATATAGTTGATGGAGGGGTGTCCATTCTACAATATGCCGATGACACTATTCTATTCATGGAGCATGACATGGCTAAAGCACGTAACTTGAAACTTATCTTGTGTCTATTTGAACAATTGTCTGGCTTAAAAATTCATTTCCATAAGAGCGAGGTGTTTTGCTTTGGGAAGGCCAAAGACGAGGAACACACTTACAGACAATTGTTCAGATGTGAATTAGGTGCTTTACCATTTAGTTACTTGGGAATCCCAATTCATCACCGTAAGTTATCCAACAAAGAATGGAAATGTATTGAAGAACGAATTGAAAAAAAACTCAGCTGCTGGAAGGGCAAACTGATGTCATATGGAGGTCGGCTAGTTTTGGTCAACTCTGTACTAACTAGTATGCCGATGTTTCTACTTTCATTTTTCGAAATTCCGAAAGGGGTCCGAAGGCGACTTGATTCTTTAGATCCCGTTTCTTTTGGCAGTCTGATGAGGCCAAGAGGAAATACCGTCTTGGGCGATGGGATATCCTTTGCTGACCTAAAGACCGAGGGGGTCTCGGCATTGAGAACTTAGAAATTAAGAATAAATGCCTTATGAGCAAATGGTTGTACAAGTTAGAGACAGAGACGGAGGGCATGTGGTCTCAAATCCTGCGCAATAAGTATTTGCACTCGAAAACACTAGCCCAGGTTACCATGAGACTGACTGACTCGTCGTTCTGGAAGGGACTTATGAGAACGAAGGAC
This sequence comes from Triticum dicoccoides, assembly GCF_002162155.2. Lineage (NCBI taxonomy): Eukaryota > Viridiplantae > Streptophyta > Magnoliopsida > Poales > Poaceae > Triticum > Triticum dicoccoides. The sequence goes on along the minus strand of NC_041385.1, from coordinate 2,189,336 downwards.
ATGTTCTTTCGTAGGGTCAAATTCTTTGTAGGCAACGGTATGTCAACAAGATTTTGGGAGGATACATGGTTAGGAGAGACACCTTTGGCCGTACAATATCCAACCCTCTATAATATTGTGCAACGTAAGGAGGATTACGTAGGCATTGTCCTTCAAACTATTCCCTTGAACATCCAGTTCAGACATGCGTTAGTAGGTGAGAGATGGACCGCCTGGATGCACCTGGTTCGAAGATTGATAGATGTTCAACTCTCTGACCTACCGGACTCAACACAATGGAAGTTAACTAAGAATGAGATATTTACGGTGAAATCTTTTTATACGGATTTGATTAATTCTGGCCCCTCTCAAGGTCACTACACATATGAAAGGTTAAGGTTCCTTTGCGTATTAAAATTTTCATGTGGTTTGTCCACAAGCAAGTGATACTCACAAAGAACAACTTAATTAAGAGGCTATGGGTAGGCAATTCACGGTGTTGTTTCTGTGCGCATGATGAAACAATACAACATTTATTTCTTGAATGCCCGCTTGCCAACTTACTTTGGAGAACGATTCATATAGCTTTCAATATCAACCCTCCAGTAGATATTGCGTCTTTGTTTGGGATGTGGTTAGCTTGGGTTGAACAGACTACTGCAGCTCATATTCGGATTGGAATATGTGCGCTATTATGGGCTATATGGAACTGCAGGAATGATATGATTTTTAACAGACAGCACAACTTAACTTTTTTGCAGGTTATCTTCAAAGCTACAGCTTGGATCCGTACGTGGTCCTTACTCACTCCTATGGACTCTAGGGAGCCTTTGGTTACTGGGTGCAACCAATGAGAGATGGTAGCTCGGGTTATCTTCAACCGGTTCGGATGGCGCTCGTATAACAGGATAGGAGTCTAGGGAACTTATCCATCTTATTACCGTATCGGTTGTTATTGTCCGCCTGTACTTTTTGTCGTTTCTTTACTTTGTTTCGCTCCGTTTGCGAGCTGTAAGACCTTTTTGACGTTACCTTCTGGATTATTAATAAGAGGGCCGCATGCATCATCATGATGCAGAGGCAGGGGGCATGCCTCCGTTTCCAAGAAAAAAAAGTAATGAGGCCATATATAACACGTACGTGCATGTATGTAAAGCAGTGGCAACAAGGAGAGATATATGTTTCAGCCTAACAGCAAGCGGCGTCGCTGAGAGACGGGTGAGGATTTTCTTGTCGACGTCTCGCCCATTTCTACGTGAGGCTTCTTGGAGGGGTAGAAATCCTTGATGCTAAGCTGCATCCAGCTGGGTCTGGGTCCTGCGCCTTTCGGTGTCTTTGACCTGTTGTTTGCTCTTGATTTCTCTTCATTCGGCACCAGCAACCGATTCTTGTTTGCTCCTGATTTGTCTCGTCCTTTGAGCCACTGCATCCACAATTCAATCGATTTGTTTGTTAACCATGCGTGCACAGTGAAGAAAAATATAAATAGGTTGCTCAATAAATTAATGTAGTAAGTTTCATTATAGCACATTCGAATCATCATGTTTTTACTAGCTATTCGGTAGCTAGTAAGACGGAACAAAAAAGATGACTGGGTAGAAAGGAAGTGCAGACCTTATGCCGTCGTGCTTCATTAGGAAATGCCTCATCCACAAGCTGGACATCTTCATCAGTGTGTGAAAACATGCGATGGTCAGCATGGCTCTTCCATTGGACCAAGTAATGAGGGTGGCCATGTATTATCTTGATATGTTTAATTGAATGGAATTCATACTGGTCATCATCAAGAAGCAGCAGTGATTTGGAATTGGTGGATGGAGACGATGAAGCAGCCATCTCGTGTAAATAAATGGTTGATAGCATCGGCAGCATGTGGAGTCGGATATCTGATCTCCCCCACTTTCCATACGATAACATGTTCACCAAAGCCTCAACATTAGGCTGCTCATTCCATTTCCACACTAGTGATGATGGAACATCCCATTCTGCATGCATGCGGTTGTCACTGCATTTTTTTAGCACAAGCAAATAGCTAGTGGTGATCAGCTAATACAAGCAAAGGGGAGTGCTAATATATACCTATATCCAAATTGTCATTTGGAGTTGTGCTGAATAGGTATCTCAGATTTGCTCCTTTCTGGTCCAGAATTCCACTTGCCGACATTCTCCTTTTCATATAAATCTTGTAAAATAAGAGAGAAAAGTCATAAGTATTGTAACACAATGTGAAATAATAGTCCATAATGCAAAAAATATGCATATAAAAACATGATTCAAAATGGACGTATCACTTATCACCATTGTCTCACTTTCCAATTTTTTGATTTTTTTTGAATTTTTTATGCCCTTTTCAAAATGCTGTCAAAATGGCGGGAATGACCGTTCCTATCTAGTGGTTGAATCTTGGAATTTTTTTGGTGTTTCTCTGATTAAATAGATACTTATGTACCTATAAATGATTTTTTGAAAAAATAAAGAACAAACTATGAGGTAGCTGCAGTTCAAATTTGACCCGCTTCCAACTGAATTGGCGGAAATTTGTCTTTTTCACCAGAGGTGGATCAAATTTTTTTATACCCAACCATTTGGTCAATTGTGCATTAAATATGGCCTAGTATTTTAGAAAAATTATTTGGTGCAATTCTGCAATAATTAATTGGTAGGTTCTTCGCAGAAAAACCTCATTTCGGGCACTCGAAAAATAAAAAATGAATTTTCTGTGCAAAGAAAATGAAAACTCTCTTAGACAACATTGTTTGGAATTCCAAGATGCACCTCGTGCAAATATTTGATAGCTTCTTCACAAAAAAAATTCATTTTGGACACTCAAAACATAAAAATTAAAATGGTGACATGATTTTACACTTTATTTTTATTTGACCACGACCAATTTTGAATTGTCATAACGTCCAATACTAAATGGTCATAACGTTATACACGCGTACTGCGTTCTGATTGGGCCATAGCCATCTCACGCGGATCATGCATCAAGCACCGTTGGATGCTCGTGTCTCCAACGGTAGCCCTCACCCCCACCCTCTCACCCACCTAGCCCTAACACTTCTAAAAAAACCAGCCCTAACACAACCCCCCACCGCCGCCGCACACCACTCCTCCTTCTGGATCCAGATCGACGCCGCCTCCCTCTCTCTCTCTCCCCGATCCAGATCGACGTCGCCTCCCTCTCTCTCTCCCTTCCCGTCGCCGGCGGCAGCGCCCTCCTTCCCTCGCCCTCTCCTCCTCCCTTCCTCATGGCGCCTCCACCACGCCACGAATCCCGGCGACCCACCCCGTCTCCGCACCCGCCTCGGCAACCACCTCCGCCGCGTGTCCGAGTCCCATCCATGTCTGCGCCGGCTCCGTCTCTGTCTCCTTTCGTGGGAGGTGACCCGCACCCGACCCTGCGGCAGGGGAGGGGCGGCGGCGGCCTCGTGCTCCGCCCAGATCCGGTGCTCGCGTGCTCCAGCGGCCATGCGCGACCGTCTCCCGTGGATAGGGTTTGGTCCACCGCATCGTCGGCGTGTGTCCGGCGACTAAGGTTGGTCCCCTCTCTTCCTCACCTCGTCTCCTATCCCTACCAGATCCTCTCTTCCTCACCTCGTCTCATCTCGCTACCAGATCCATCCAGCACGTCATCGTTGCTCGCACTCCGGGATGCCATGGCATGGACGGGAAGGCTGCCCCCACGCCGACGCCATGGAGAACCCCGACGGTCAGCCCCCTCTCCTCTCCTCTCCTTTTCGATTTCTTCTTCCATTGCATTCCCTTCCATCCTCTTCCGTGACGCGATGCGGTTTCCGTCCATGAGCAGCAGCGTCAGGGGCGGTGAAGGCCAGCAGCAGAAGCATCCTTCTCCGGCGCCACTAGGGGCAGGTAAAATTCTGGTTGATCTTCAAGACAGGAGGGGTAGGTCTTGAGATCCCTGTCATGAAGTACAAGATGTTCGTCATTGGAACTTGGCTGTGGTTAGTTGAGATTGCAGAGGAGATTGTGCCCCGTGCACAGTTTTTTGCTGCTTACCATTAGCTGTTTGTAGTTTTGTGTCTGTTTGTATCGAGAGCATAGACCGCGACATGGCATTTTGTCCCAGTTTATTATGAACCTTTACCATGTGACTTGTGGCTGTTGAAGTGGATGGTGTTTCATGTTTTTTTTCTGGCAGTTGATGGTTCGATATTTTGTGCATGAATGGCAGTGGATGGTTCCACCTTTTTTGTTTCATTGTCTTTTTGTATAGAGAATTGCAGGAGAGCTTTTTTGGTTCCTTAAATTTGTTTCATAGGCAATCTGCCATGCTATTTTGTTGTTGAATGCTTGTAGGAGTAGATTGTAGGAGTACAAGCTAATACATTTTGGCTCTTGTAAGATATGATAGTACATGCATATGGATACCAGAGGATGCCCAAGAACTTGTTGCATTTCATCATGGCCACGGTACTAAGTAGCACTTCTCTCTTGCCACGTTGTTTTGTGTATCTCCTTTCCATTTCTCTCGGTTGTACTTGTAGCATATTTCAGTGAGCCATTGAACAACGGCTGTACTAGCACGATCTTTCCACATTACTTTACTAGAATTTGTTGTCAAATCACTAGGAGTGTGGTGCATTACTGTATTGTACAACCTGCTAAATTTCTGTCTCTTTCTCAAACAAAAAAGCATATAACAGCAGCAGTAGCACAAATTTAACTGAATTCAATTAAAATCACTAGGAGTGTGGTGCATTACTCTACTTGTACAATCAAAATTGATTCAAATCCTACGTATCTAGAACTGCATGTTCACATTCTTTAGTGCAGCCTTGTAGTAGCACTGTAGTAACCTTCTAGATCAGTTCATTTAGTGATTTTTTCCGGGGAGTTCATCTTGTAATCTGTTTAGATCATGAAGTTTCTAGGACAGTTTCCTGCCTGCTTGTATGATAGGCATCACCTTTCGTGTATGAAAGAAACAAGCTGATCCGGTTCCTTAGGTTACCAAGGCATATTCCAGTACAGCATCTATTAAACTTTGTATGCTAAATTTAAATTGGCTGTCACTATATACTTAGGAGGCAGTGACATAACAGTATATACCTGTGCAGATTTATACATTGTTAAAATGGAGGCTTGGGAAGAACTATTTTCTTTATAGTAATAAGTCAGGAGTTGTTTGTTGCTTCAGTAGGGTGTCATACATTATAATCATCAGCTCATGTCGTCTGGGATCAAACATAGCTTTTAATTTACAAGAGTAAAGATTTATGTGAGAAGTACAAACCATGTTCAATTTTAACTAGTACAAAAATTATGCCCCTGCTAAAGTGATACACTCTGTACTACACTGTTGCTTCTGTTTGCTTGCTTGATTACCTATCTAAGGCAACTTCGTTTTGTTCTTCTTCTTCATGTGCTACTTGCAGCATCAAGGTGATCTTCGACCGCTACCAGCAGGCCACCGGGACCAGCCTGTGGACCGAGCAGTATGAGGTTGGCTGCTGCTTCTCTATCTTGCCTCCATCCATCTTTTTCTTTAGCTGTATCACTTTCTCCTTTCTTTGATGTGGCTGATTTTCTTCAGTTTGATATCATCTAGACCTAACTAGTTTGTACTTACTCACTAGTTTGTATCCATCTTCGGTTTGTTATTTCTTCTAGTTCTGCTACTAGTTGCTATGTACTCCTAGTGCTGTAGTAATACAGAAATATTAATGCTCAAATATGATGATCTGGCCTGCAGCGCACTGCTAACTCTTGAGCATTGTGTTGGATTTCCCCGAAGAGGAGAGGATGATGCAGCAAAGTAGCGTAAGTATTTCCCTCAGTTTTTGAGAACCAAGGTATCAATCCAGTAGGAGACCACGCACAAGTCTCTCGTACCTACACAAAATGGTAGCTCCTCGCAACCAACGCGATTAGGGGTTGTCAATCCCTTCACGGTCACTTACGAGAGTGAGATCTGATAGAGGTGATAAATAATATTTTTTGTATTTTTGATATAGAGAAGCAAAGTGAAAAGTAAAAGGCAAAGTAAAAAACAAAGCAAGTAATAAAGTGATGGAGATTGATATGATGAGAATAGACCCGGGGGCCATAGGTTTCACTAGTGGTTTCTCTCAAGAGCATAGATATTCTACGGTGGGTGAACAAATTACTGTTGAGCAATTGACAGAATTGAGCATAGTTATGAGTATATCTAGGTATGATCATGTATATAGGCATCACGTCCAAGACAAGTAGACCGAAACGATTCTGCATCTACTACTATTACTCCACTCATTGACCGTTATCCAACATGCATCTAGAGTATAAAGTTAAAAACAGAGTAATGCCTTAAGCAAGATGACATGATGTAGAGGGATAAATTCATGCAATATGATAAAAACCCCATCTTGTTATCCTCGATGGCACCAATACAATACGTGCCTTGCTGCCCCTTCTGTCACTGGGAAAGGACACCGCAAGATTGAACCCAAAGCTAAGCACTTCTCCCATTGCAAGAACTACCAATCAAGTTGGCCAAACCAAACGGATAATTCGAGGAGACTTGCAAAGATAACTCAATCACACATAAAAGAATTAAGAGAATATTCAAATATTATTCATAGATAAGCTGGATCATAAACCCACAATTCATCGGTCTCAACAAACACACCGCAAAAAGAAGATTACATCGAATAGATCTCCACGAGAGAGGGGGAGAACATTGTATTGAGATCCAAAAAGAGAGAAGAAGCCATCTAGCTACTAGCTATAGACCCGAAGGTCTGAAGTAAACTACTCACACTTCATTAGAGGGGCTATGGTGTTGATGTAGAAGCCCTCTGTGGTTGACGCCCTCTCCGGCGGAGCTCCGGAACAGGACCTAAGATGGGATCTCGTGGATGCAGAAAGTTGCGGTGGTGGAATTAGGTTTTTGGCTCATGTTCTGATCGTTTGGGGATACATAGGTATATATAGGAGGAAGGAGTACATCGGTGGAGCAACAGGGGGGCCACGAGGCAGGGGGGCGCCCTAGGGGGGGCGCCCCACCCTCGTGACCGAATCTTTTGTTCCTTGGAGCAGGGGTCCAAGTCTCCTGGATCACGTTCGGTGAGAAAATCACGTTCCCGAAGGTTTCATTCTGTTTGGACTCGGTTTGATATTCCATTTCTTCGAAACACTGAAATAGGCAAAAAACAACAATTCTGGGCTGGGCCTCCGGTTAATAGGTTAGTCCCAAAAATAATATAAAAGTGGAAAATAAAGCCCAATATAGTCCAAAGCAGTAGATAAAGTAGCATGGATCAATCAAAATTATAGATACGTTGGAGACGTATCATGCACCTACAGTTTTCATTTCTATGATCAGTTTAGAGAGTTGCACATGTCAGTATATTGTATAATAAAAAAATCCTAGCTAGTGAGAACATTTTAGTCACTCCATGAACGCATACTGGTTAGTGTTAGTCATACTATTTATGTACATCTCATTTGCTGTCAATTCTTGCTTATAAGTTATTGGATCCCTCATTGGCTATTGTTTGATGTTCTGTACACATTCTTATTCTTATATGTTCATTCTTGTTTTTTGCACAGGTGAAGTGCGAATCCAAGTTCGAAGCTGTGAAGCATATCAACAAAGACTAGCATATTATGTGTTGTAAATGTAGGCAGTAGTAGGCTTATCTGGGCTGTAGTATACTGTAACGTTTGTAATAGACTAGTGCCGTGTTGTTTTGGACGAATTTCATTTGCTATTTGGATTGTTTGAAATAATGATTGTGTATGTGATTTGAATACCCGTCAAATGGAAACCTGACAAGGGGGTCCAAGTTATAATGGTTGTTTGATAGATTTTGAAATTTTTGATGTGTGGGATCAATTTTGTGATAAGCATGACAAGTGGGACCAATCTAATTGGTGGGACCAGTGGCAAAAAAAGGACGAAAATAAAAAATTAGTAGAAGGCTACATCTTAGAAAAAAGGCCGAATTAATGGCCCAAGCCCATGTAGCTAGTGAAAATTAACAAGAAAAAATACATTAAAAAGGCCAAATTGTTGGGCTAGGCCCATGTAGAAAACTGAATTGGACCGGGCTGAATCTTGTGCCACATCAGCTTGCCACGCTGGATGCCTACCTGGCCTGGGGAGGTTGCTAGTGACCAAAATGCCACATTAGACGTATTTTGGTCATAAACGTCTACGACCATTCCAGAAGAAAGGTCGCTATAGTCAGTTTACGACTGCCAACTTTTGACCTTATGTTTTGGTCACAAAAAGGTCACAAATTGAAAACAGTGACCATTCAGTGACCACTAGTGCTGGTCACAAGTTGACATATTTCTTGTAGTGGTCGTAGGCATACAAAGGCCATCAGCATATCACAAACTATGGCTATGGGTGTTGTCGACATACCTTGGACTATGCCGATGGCAGCCGTCAGCATATAGGTGGCCCTGGCGCCCCGTCCTCAGACGGCTGGCTGACACCGTCAAATCTATGCCGACGGCCCGGAAGGCGGTCGTCGGCATATAAGATTTCTTTTTCATTATTAGTTTAAGTCATTTTCCTTTCTTTCTTAAAATTTGATTAATTTAAATCCGACTTATCTATGCTTAAACGTACACAAATTATATATGGATTTGGGGTAGAATTTTCCATTGATATCTAGTTTGTCTTGGATTTTTGGTATGTTAGGAATGTGACCTCATGTACTTTCGCATATAGCCCCTTACAGTTTTTTGAAATCACAAGTAATTGATAGTTGCATCGATTTGGGAAAGTTTTATATGGTTTTTTATCAGAATCTTGAAAGGATTATGTTGCTATACTATGTTTTCAAATGTGAACAAACTAAAATCATGTTTGCTTCATATTAATAAAAAACACTTCTTTGTTTTCAATTTTTGTATACTTTCATTCTTTGGCTAAACAAAGTGGATTTTGTGGTGGGTTAGGCCCAGACCTTGTTCTCACATGCTCCCATGGACCGACCTATCACAACCATGTGTAAAGTACATTGGTCAAAGCCGGTCCGGCAAAAGTCAAAGGGGTAGATCTCCGGGTCAATGGGCCCAGGGTTTAGTTAGCGAACGTATGCTGCTCGATCGCATGCATGCACACACACACATAGGAGCGAGAGAAATGCGCAAACCACACTACATCCCTCGGCCCCGACCACCCACCGTAACCGGGAACTCCCCGAAATTTTCCGCGCCATCGCTTCTACCACGATTTTTTACGTCATTGACGGCCCAAAGAAGCCGAGACTATGTCAGGCCCGTCCAGGCCGAAAACCCCATTTTCTGTCATAATTATTTGTCATAGAAGTAGGAGCCCACCACAGCTATGATGATACGTGTTTTTGTCACAACTATCGTCATAGAAGTGTCAGAAACATGACAACAATTTTTTTCGTTCGATCCAGAATGTCATGGAAGTGTCTTTTTCTTGTTGTGAATAAAGATGCCCTCGACAAACAAATGCTTACTTGCTATTGTCTGTAAGTATTATTTCAGTAATTAAGTGTCTAGCTCAGCTCGTTCATTTCATGTATATATAATTATCCTCACTATATTGTGCAGATTGAAGATTGTCGAATGCAAAAGAGAACAAATCTATGACATTGGATTCATTAACCCGAATACCATAAATGGATGATCGATACGAAATGCACCCAAAGAGACTAAGAAAAACTTCGAAATCAAAACAAAAGGGAAATACTCTTTCCTTACAACTCCAGTTGAGTGTTAATTACTGCCTTGTGCATATTCTGTTTCGCTTACTCGAGGTTAAGTGTAATTGATGAATTGTGCATGCGCAGCTTCCACTTTATTCTACTAGTCATTCAGCTTGACATGGGAAAAGTTACCGTCTTAGACTCGATGCGTAAAGAGCCTCATCATTAGGCGGATATGTGTGAAATGCTCCAGAAGTATATCGGCAACTTTCGTTCATTTCCTGATATCAAGTATAATCATTTTCTTTGCCGGGCAGGGTTTGGAAAAAGTTCACCACAAAGGTACGGGGTCTATCAAAAAAGGAGCTTCCATTTACATACCCCAAAATAAGTACCTAGTACTAGCTAGTTCCGGGCATCTCTCATTGATTCTAGTTTCATCAATACCATTATCATGCTTGATTATCATTTTGATTGAACTCTATTCTCGTAAAGTGCTTGTTGCAGGCACAAGGGATAATTTATTTGGATACTATGTTTGCAAGCTCATTCGCTACTCGTCCTCTGAGCGGGGCAAATTATCTTCACGACAATTTGAAGTACGTATAAAAATATTCACAATTTTATTTTATTACCATTAGTTGTGTTGAGTTTCATTCATATATATGTATTGACGCCCTTCTTTAAATTAGAACTGGGAGAAGCGAGACAAACTAACTACCACATGATCGCATAAAAGCAAATCAAGAGGAATTGGTTGGATTCTTTCTTGACCATGTCATACCTAAAGACGGAGAATACCATCGGGAATTCACTTGCAATTTTGCTGAATGATGTTAGGGATCCTAAGAGCTATTATATTGTATATATGCATCAATGTGTACTATATGTAGTAGCGTCAAATAGATATACGAAAACTTGTTGTTCGACCAACAAGCACAAAGAAAGAGAGGTCACTTCTCTCTATACATTGATCATGAAGATGTTGTGTAATTAATGATTCCTTCATTGCTTACTAGCTAGTGTTGAGTTCTCTCGATATGTAGTAGCTAGCGTCAACCAAGCACGGATAAAGAGAGGTCACTTCTCTCTATATATATGTAGTAGCTAGCTAACACAATATGAAACCCCTAAACCCCTCATTAAAAAAACAGAAACCCCACTAGTTGGCAGGTGCTGACGCGTGGCTGCCTTTTAGTCCCGGCCGGTGTTACCAACCGGGACTAAAGGTCCTCCTGCCTGGGCACCCCACATCGGCCACGTGGAGGCCCCACTACTAGGGAAAACCTTATACACAGAATCTTAGCAGAAGCATGGTTTAAAAACAGACACTACTGCTAATTAGCAGTAGCGAGCTTCAGAAAAGAGCGCTACTAATATCTAAGTAGCAGTAGCGCTCTAGGTGAAACGAGCGCTACTACTATAATTGCCATGGTGTTGTCTCCAGGCTAGATATAGTAGTAGCGCCCTTCCAAGGGACGCGCTACTGCTAAAGTACTTAGTAGCAGCGTTTTTCCTCAAAACTCGCTACTGCTAAGTATCAC
>NC_041385.1:2138016-2175304 GCF_002162155.2 Triticum dicoccoides | reverse complement strand
GACCTAAAGACCGAGGGGGTCTCGGCATTGAGAACTTAGAAATTAAGAATAAATGCCTTATGAGCAAATGGTTGTACAAGTTAGAGACAGAGACGGAGGGCATGTGGTCTCAAATCCTGCGCAATAAGTATTTGCACTCGAAAACACTAGCCCAGGTTACCATGAGACTGACTGACTCGTCGTTCTGGAAGGGACTTATGAGAACGAAGGACATGTTCTTTCGTAGGGTCAAATTCTTTGTAGGCAACGGTATGTCAACAAGATTTTGGGAGGATACATGGTTAGGAGAGACACCTTTGGCCGTACAATATCCAACCCTCTATAATATTGTGCAACGTAAGGAGGATTACGTAGGCATTGTCCTTCAAACTATTCCCTTGAACATCCAGTTCAGACATGCGTTAGAAGGTGAGAGATGGACCGCCTGGATGCACCTGGTTCGAAGATTGATAGATGTTCAACTCTCTGACCTACCGGACTCAACACAATGGAAGTTAACTAAGAATGAGATATTTACGGTGAAACCTTTTTATACGGATTTGATTAATTCTGGCCCCTCTCAAGGTCACTACACATATGAAAGGTTAAGGTTCCTTTGCGTATTAAAATTTTCATGTGGTTTGTCCACAAGCAAGTGATACTCACAAAGAACAACTTAATTAAGAGGCTATGGGTAGGCAATTCACGGTGTTGTTTCTGTGCGCATGATGAAACAATACAACATTTATTTCTTGAATGCCCGCTTGCCAACTTACTTTGGAGAACGATTCATATAGCTTTCAATATCAACCCTCCAGTAGATATTGCGTCTTTGTTTGGGATGTGGTTAGCTTGGGTTGAACAGACTACTGCAGCTCATATTCGGATTGGAATATGTGCGCTATTATGGGCTATATGGAACTGCAGGAATGATATGATTTTTAACAGACAGCACAACTTAACTTTTTTGCAGGTTATCTTCAAAGCTACAGCTTGGATCCGTACGTGGTCCTTACTCACTCCTATGGACTCTAGGGAGCCTTTGGTTACTGGGTGCAAACAATGAGAGATGGTAGCTCGGGTTATCTTCAACCGGTTCGGATGGCGCTCGTATAACAGGATAGGAGTCTAGGGAACTTATCCATCTTATTACCGTATCGGTTGTTATTGTCCGCCTGTACTTTTTGTCGTTTCTTTACTTTGTTTCGCTCCGTTTGCGAGCTGTAAGACCTTTTTGACGTTACCTTCTGGATTATTAATAAGAGGGCCGCATGCATCATCATGATGCAGAGGCAGGGGGCATGCCTCCATTTCCAAGAAAAAAAAGTAATGAGGCCATATATAACACGTACGTGCATGTATGTAAAGCAGTGGCAACAAGGAAAGATATATGTTTCAGCCTAACAGCAAGCGGCGTCGCTGAGAGACGGGTGAGGATTTTCTTGTCGACGTCTCGCCCATTTCTACGTGAGGCTTCTTGGAGGGGTAGAAATCCTTGATGCTAAGCTGCATCCAGCTGGGTCTGGGTCCTGCGCCTTTCGGTGTCTTTGACCTGTTGTTTGCTCTTGATTTCTCTTCATTCGGCACCAGCAACCGATTCTTGTTTGCTCCTGATTTGTCTCGTCCTTTGAGCCACTGCATCCACAATTCAATCGATTTGTTTGTTAACCATGCGTGCACAGTGAAGAAAAATATAAATAGGTTGCTCAATAAATTAATGTAGTAAGTTTCATTATAGCACATTCGAATCATCATGTTTTTACTAGCTATTCGGTAGCTAGTAAGACGGAACAAAAAAGATGACTGGGTAGAAAGGAAGTGCAGACCTTATGCCGTCGTGCTTCATTAGGAAATGCCTCATCCACAAGCTGGACATCTTCATCAGTGTGTAAAAACATGCGATGGTCAGCATGGCTCTTCCATTGGACCAAGTAATGAGGGTGGCCATGTATTATCTTGATATGTTTAATTGAATGGAATTCATACTGGTCATCATCAAGAAGCAGCAGTGATTTGGAATTGGTGGATGGAGACGATGAAGCAGCCATCTCGTGTAAATAAATGGTTGATAGCATCGGCAGCATGTGGAGTCGGATATCTGATCTCCCCCACTTTCCATACGATAACATGTTCACCAAAGCCTCAACATTAGGCTGCTCATTCCATTTCCACACTAGTGATGATGGAACATCCCATTCTGCATGCATGCGGTTGTCACTGCATTTTTTTAGCACAAGCAAATAGCTAGTGGTGATCAGCTAATACAAGCAAAGGGGAGTGCTAATATATACCTATATCCAAATTGTCATTTGGAGTTGTGCTGAATAGGTATCTCAGATTTGCTCCTTTCTGGTCCAGAATTCCACTTGCCGACATTCTCCTTTTCATATAAATCTTGTAAAATAAGAGAGAAAAGTCATAAGTATTGTAACACAATGTGAAATAATAGTCCATAATGCAAAAAATATGTATATAAAAACATGATTCAAAATGGACGTATCACTTATCACCATTGTCTTATTTTGATTCGGCGGTATTGTGGGATGAAGAGGCTCGGACAAACCTTACATGTCCACGTACATGAGACCGGTTCCACCGAGTAACATGCAACTTGTTTTGCATGAGGCGGGTGTTTGTTTCTTCCACTTTAGTTGAATCTGATTTGACTACGGCTGTTGGGGATATTACCACTAGGTGTAAACCGACCTACTTGGGCCGGGTTAACTTCATTAGTGGTATAAGCAGACGAAGGCCCAAGGCCTGTAGTCGGTTTAGAACATGTAGCCGTAAACCGGCCTGATGTATAACTTGTATTGTACGTTAGGAATAGAGAGATACCAACCGGAATACGAGTATGAACCGGTTGGGACTCTATGGACCGACGGGCGTCACCCGTGTATATAAGAGGACGACCCGGCGGCGGTTCAAGGGACAACCACAACTCGAGCCTAGGCGAAGCTTGCTTGTTCCCTAGCCATCGAGACTACATCAATTCCATCACAACTAGACGTAGGCTTTTACCTTCATCGAAGGGCCGAACTAGTATAAAACCCTCGTGTCTTTGTGTCCGCTTTAACCCCTTCAAGTAAACTCGTAGCGATGGCTCCACGACTAAGTCCTTTCACTAGGACATCTGCCGTGACAAATCCACGACAGTTGGCGCCCACCGTGGGGCTATCGCACGATGGTTTGACGATCTTGGAGGGCAAGCTCAAGGGACTCGAAGGCTATGTTGTGGGCCGGATGACCAAGAGTCGTCGCGGCAGGATCTACATTGACGACGCAGGATGGGGTCCCGAGGCTGATTCAATCGAGTACGGGTACCGGGTCCCCTTCGAAGGCATACACGTTTTCATTGGCAAGATCGGTGAGCCTGGGCCTGAGCCGGACATCTGCACCGACCTCGTCGAGACGGCTCAGCGTGCGAGATCTACCCAGGCTAAACCAGCCATGAAGCATGCCTTCGTTGGAGTCATCCACGGAGGAGAGCGTGAGGACGAGTCAGAACACGGTAGCGAGACCGTCGTCTATTCCGGCGACGAGTCCTCGACCGGAGAGACCGAATCGCTATACCAGTTGCAAGACGACCAGGTTAGGGGCTGTTCCGATGGCGACAGTATTCCGGACCCCCCGGGCCAGATCAACCAGGTTGGAATATTCATGGCCGGCACCCAGGCGGCGAATCATTCTTCGACCGCCGCAGCAATGCTCTCCGGATCAGCAGCGGCAGCGGCAGCAGGGGCAGGAGGCCTTGTGCGCCCGCCGGTTCAAGTCCTATCCGATCTATTTGTTGCCCTAGCCGCGCTTGTGGCAGAAGCCAATCCGGCGGATCAGGAGGCTGATGATACAGAAATTGCAAAGGTGAAAGAGCAGATCGTGCAAGCCAAAGCGGATCTGGCAGCAGAGAAGGACAGGATGGCTGCAGAGCGGGCCGTTTTGGACGCCCAGGCCTATAAGCTCATGCTTGATCAGAATGCATCACAGGAGGTCTTGAAGCGGAAGCACAGATCGCGCCTGCCGTTAGGGTTTGACCCCTGAAATCTCTTTCACACTCCAGGAGCCGGACCCAGTAATCCGCCTCAGTACCTGGAGGCAAACCGGATTGAGGCACCAGGGCCAGGAGCGACGGTCCAGCCCTGCCTGATGGAGCCTCCTCAACAGAACATTGTGGCCCCTCCGCCGGTCCAGACGCCCTCGGGTCATTATTCGAATCCTATGGACAACCTTGTTGCAGCCGCCGTGCGATTAGAGGCTATCCCGATCGAAGGGGACTCTCCGCAAGCGATAGAGATGCGCCGGGTTAAGGAGCTTCTCCGGACTGCGCTGATTCAGCAGGAAGCATATTCGTACAGCCGTGATCGGATACACTCTACGCCCCGTCCAAGCCGGAGCTATAGCAGGCGCATGGATGAACCGGCCATATCGAGCAATGCGCGAGGCCGTGAAGCGACCCGTGGCAATAACCCGGCAGGAGGTGTTCGCGATGCTCAGGAAGTGGTGGACCGGGCCCGGGCACGAAGGGAGGCCGAGTTAGCAGCACAGGACGATGCGGGTCAACTTGCACCGGTTCGCCCTACCACCTTCGCCGGACCAGGAGTCGCATCCGCTTTGGGAGTGCCTTGCTTAATCCCCGCTTTACGCAATGTGCGCCTGCCCAAAGATTTCAAGGGTCCACGCAAGGTGCCGAATTACACCGCGGATTTATCCCCTGAAGCGTGGGTAGAGAGTTATGAGATGGCCATGGAGATGCTAGACGGGGATGAGGCCGTGTGCGCAAAATACTTCACCATGATGCTTGAGGGCACGGCTCGTACTTGGTTGAAGAGCCTACCGCCCAATTCTATCAGCTCATGGGCCCAGTTGCGGGCCCGGTTTATACAGAATTTTAA
This sequence comes from Triticum dicoccoides, assembly GCF_002162155.2. NCBI lineage: Eukaryota > Viridiplantae > Streptophyta > Magnoliopsida > Poales > Poaceae > Triticum > Triticum dicoccoides. The sequence goes on along the minus strand of NC_041385.1, from coordinate 2,170,436 downwards.
GGATACATGTAAGCAGTCCAAGTCCATAGTAGACCTGGCGGCTTGTGTCCAGGAGGAAGGAGAATCAACGACCCATTGGGTGCGCCGCGTTTCGGAAATTTTGCACTCGTCTGACAGGATTAATGCTGACTCTGCGATCTTAACTCTGGAAGGCAACTGCCGGTTTGAGCCGTTAAAATTGAAATTGGGACGCATGAAGCGGTTCTGTAATGACATGGGAACCCTCATGGCTGCTTTAGTGAAGTATGCTGATTCGGATAGTACCAAGGATCCTGAGACTGATGATGATGAAGCGGGGAAGGGAAGGAAGAATAGCAACTCTAAGCAGCAGCAGTACAAACCGGCGGGTCATGGAAACGGAGGCAAGCGCAAGGCGGATAGCAGCATGGACTTTGTGGCCAACACTAATGCACAGGACAGGGGGCAGCGGCGCAGAGGTAAAGCGGCAAATCGTAATGGGGCTCCCAATCCTAACGCAAGCCGTTTGAATTATTTGTTGAATCAGCCTTGCCCAAGGCACGGGACGAAGGAGTCACCGGCTAACCACCTTTGGAAGGATTGTTATATTATGCAGGAGTTTAAAAACTCTAATGCCTTCCGATATGACCATGGGTCAGGTGGCGGTTTAGGATCCGGTTTCAATGGACCGGGTCACGATGGAGCTTCCGGTTCAGGTCTCAATCAGGGTGGTCACAACAACCAGAATAGTCAGAACGGCCAGCAGCAGCAGCAGTCAGGTTATCAGAGCCAGCCAAAGCAGTTGAACAATGGGCAATACCATGTTTTCACAACTAGCTTGGATAAGCGCGACCGAAAACTCCACAAGCGAGCGGTGAATTCTGTTGAACCGGCCTTACCACGTTATTTACGCTGGTCAGAGCAGCCTATCGTGTGGAGCAGAGAGGATCACCCGCCCCGGGTTGATAATCCGGGCCAGCTAGCATTAGTGGTAGACCCTTAGGTGGGGGGTTATAAGTTCAACAAGGTACTCATGGATGGAGGAAGCAGTATTAACGTACTATACTATGAGACATTCCGGCGCATGGGTCTAACAGACAAGGATCTCAGACCGTCTAATACGGTGTTCCATGGTGTAGTGCCAGGCAAATCTGCATATCCTGTTGGTAAGATAGCCCTAGATGTGGCTTTTGGGGACGAGCACGATTCTCGGTCGGAAAAATTAACCTTTGATGTGGTGAAGATCCGGAGCCCATATCACGCCTTGTTTGGGCGGCCGGCTTATGCCAAGTTTATGGCACGGCCTTGTTATATCTACTTACAGCTCAAGATGCCGGGTTACAAGGGGACGATAACGGTTCATGGGAGCCGTAGGGTCGCTTTGGAATGTGAGGAAGGTGATGCGGCTTATGCAGAGTCAGTCTGTGCCACGGAAGAGTTGAAGTATTATAAGGACAATGTTGATCCGGCGGATATGACCCCTTTGAAGAAGCCAACTACAGAGCATGATTCAGATTTGAAGTTTAAATCGGCAGCTGAGACCAAGCTTGTTGACTTCGTGCCCAGCGATTCATCCAAGCAGTTCACTATCAGTGCCAACTTGGATCCCAAATAGGAAAGCGCGCTCATCGAGTTCATCCGTGAGAATCGGGACATCTTTGCATGGAAACCGTCCGACATGCCAGGTGTACCGAGGGAACTCGCTGAGCACACTCTTAATGTGGATCCTAAGTATAAACCGGTGAAACAATTCCTCCGCCGGTTTAACGAAGAAAGGCGCAAAGCCATTGGAGAGGAAGTGGCCAGGCTTTTAGCAGCTGGTTTTATCGTTGAGGTGTTCCATCCAGAGTGGCTTGCTAATCCGGTGTTGGTTCTTAAGAAAAACGACACTTGGTGTATGTGTGTGGATTACACAGATCTTAACAAGGCCTATCCGGCGGATCCTTTTACCCTCCCCCGCATTGACCAGATCATTGATGCCACAGCGGGTTGTGAGCGTTTGAGTTTTTTGGATGCATACTCTGGATATCATCAGATCAAGATGGCGGTTAAAGACCAGGAGAAAATAGCATTTATTACTCCCTTTGGAGCCTTCTGCTATGTATCTATGCCCTTCGGGCTCAAGAGTGCCCAAGCCACCTATCAACGGTGTGTGCAGAATTGCCTGCATAAACAGATCGGCCGCAATGTGCACGCCTATGTGGATGATATTGTAGTAAAATCAAGGTAGAAGGAGATGCTGGTGGATGATTTGAAGGAGACCTTTGACAACTTGCGAGTTTACAAGATGATGCTTAATCCGGCCAAGTGTGTCTTTGGTGTTCCGGCAGGCAAGTTACTGGGTTTCCTGGTGTCTAATAGAGGAATTGAGGCTAACCCGGAGAAGATTACGGCTATTACCTCCCTAGCTAAACCGAAGTGTATCAACGATGTTCAGCGTTTGGCGGGCCGAATCGCTGCACTAAGCCGGTTTATCAGCCGCCTCAGAGAGAAGGCCATCCCTTTGTACCAAATGCTGAGGAAGACAGACAATTTCGTCTGGAGTCCGGCTGCTGATGAAGCATTTGAGGACTTGAAGCGGCAGTTAGCCAATACGCCGGTTCTTGCAGCTCCGGTTGACAAGGAGCCACTATTATTAGACGTAGCAGCTAATGCTCGGGCAGTTAGCGTGGCTATTGTGGTGGAACGCAAGGAGGCAGGCAAGGAATATCCGGTTCAGCGGCCGGTTTATTATATCAGCGAGGTGCTTATTGAATCCAAGCAAAGTATCCGCATTGGCAGAAGCTGGTCTATGGTGTCTTCATGGCCAGCCGGAAGTTGAAGCAGGATTTTCAAGGGCACCCCATCACAGTGGTCAGTTCAGCTCCCTTGGGTGATATCATACAGAACCGGGAGGCGACTGGCCGGATTGCCAAGTGGGCTATAGAGCTTGGGCCACACGGACTGAAGTATGTACCTCGGACGGCGGTGAAGTCTCAAGCACTTGTTGATTTCATCAATGACTGGACGGAGTTACAAGCGCCAGAGGAGAAGCCGGATCACACATGTTAGACCATTCATTTTGATGGATCCAGGCAATTGGAAGGCTCGGGGGCTGGAGTCGTATTAACTTCCCCACGAGGTGATAAGTTATGTTATGTTCTCCGCTTAATGTTCCCTTGTACTAACAATGCAGCTGAGTACGAAGCCTTGCTCCATGGTCTCCGGATGGCTAAAGAGATGAACTTAAGCAGGGTTAAGTGTTTCGGTGACTCGGACCTTGTGGCTCAACAGGTGTCTGGCACTTGGGATTCTAAGGACCCGCTCATGGCTGCATATCGTCGGGAAGTGGATAATATTGCGGGTTGCTTCAAGGGTTATCAAGTGGATCATGTGGATCGTCGGAAGAATGAAGCGGCGGACGCTTTAAGCCGGTTGGGTTCTCAGCGCAAACCGGCCCCGCCTAATGTCTTTTTGGACGTGTTGCACAATCCGTCAGTCCAGCTCCCAGGTGAAGCGGATTTGGCTATTCCTGACCCGGAGGCTCAATTGGTGGCAGCATTACATGCTATTCCGGATTGGACGGTTCCTTATCTTGCATACATAACCCGAGGGGAGTTGCCAGAGGATGAAATTCTAGCAAGGCAGATAGTCCGACGATCCAAGTCCATGACGATTCTCAATGGTGAATTGCATCGTTGCAGTGTATCAGGGGCGTTTCAACGTTGTGTTTCTCCTGAGGAAGGCTGTGAAATCTTAAGAGAAATCCATGAAGGGGATTGTGGACACCACGCCGGTTCAAAGTCTCTGGTGGCAAAGGCGTTTCGTCATGGGTTTTACTGGTTGACAGCACATGCTGATGCGGAGGACTTGGTTAAACGGTGCGATGGATGTCAGAAATTTTCAAGGCATGCGCATGTGCCGGCTCAAGAATTGAGGATGATTCAAATAACGTGGCCGTTTGCAACTTGGGGGCTGGATATGGTCGGACCTTTTAAAAGATCCAAGGATAAGAAAACCCACCTTTTGGTGGCAGTTGACAAATTTACCAAGTGGGTTGAAGCGGAGCATGTCAGCAAGTGCGATGCAGCAACAGCGGTGCAGTTCATCAAAAAGGTGATTTTCCGGTTTGGCTTTCCGCACAGTATCATTACTGACAATGGTACCAATTTATCCAAGGGTGCTATGAAGGAGTTATGTGAACGTGAGCACATCCGACTTGACGTGTCGTCAGTGGCACACCCCCACTCCAATGGACAGGAAGAACGAGCTAATCAAGAGATCTTGCGAGGCATCAAACCCCGGCTTATGGTCCCATTGCAAAGAACACCAGGATGTTGGGTTGAAGAGCTACCATCTGTGCTCTGGAGTATCAATACTACGCCAAACCGGTCCACAGGATACACACCATTTTTTACGGTCTATGGAGCAGAGGCAGTTCTCCCTAGTGATATCCGGCATGATTCGCCTCGTGTGGCAGCTTATGTTGAAGCGGGCAATGAGATAGCACGGCAAGACGCTTTGGACCTATTGGACGAGGTGCGTGATCTAGCGGCTGCCGTTCGGCGATTTACCAACAAGATCTTCGTCGCTATCACAGTCGCCGGGTTAGAACCAGAACTTTTCAAGAAGGAGATTTGGTGCTTCGACTAATCCAAGACCAGACTGATATGCACAAGTTATCCCCACCTTGGGAAGGACCTTTCGTGGTCAGCAAGAATCTGCACAACGGGTCGTACTATCTGATTGATATTCGAGAGCATCAAGACTCACGTACATCAGAGGAGGAGACCAACAGGCCGTATAACATAGCTCATCTTCGGCCTTACTATACTTGAGCCATCGGCTCTATCTATGTACAATCATGACAATGTATATATTATCTTTGATATATAAAACCGGAGCCTCAGCTAAAGCGGGGTCTCTGTCTTTCTTATCATGTGTGGGTACATGGAGTGGCTCTGTTTAAAGCGGCCTCCGGTTTACCCCTTGACATTTGCTTTTTATATATCACTTGGGGCCTTGGTCGTGTCCGAACCAACGCGACACCCTTTGATAGGCGACAGCCACCAGATCATTTGGGGACATGGTCAAGTCTGAACCAGTCACGCCTCTTGGTCGGCCTAAGGCCACAAAATCACTTGGGGGCATGGTCGGACCCGAACCATTTCCACGCCTCTTGATCTGGCATATATGCCATGAATCATTTGGGGATCCGGCTGACTTGAATCATTGTCACTCCTATTGGGGGCTTGGTCTTGTCCGACCATGGTAACACCATCTGATCAGCTCAGTATAGCATATTTTTACAAACGGTTTTTATCATTGCCTTTGCTTCCATGTTATTTTCATGGTTTGTTTGATCTTTGTTTTTGTTGGATTTCTTTTAGGTCAACAAACACCTTTTTCTGGTTCAGCCGATGGATTTGATTCCCCTTTAATCCGGAGGAGTATGCTCGGTTTACCTTTTCCTGTTAACATCATGGAGTAACAAGGGGGCTCGTATTGATTCAGTACGGTTTATACGGGAGCTGTTTTCTCCCCCCTTTTTGACGGTAATGGTTTATAAAACCGCCGCTTCAGGCTTGGCTAAGCCAGCTTCATGCCCAAACATGGCAGGTATTTATGTATCACCTATTTGTTATATTACTGATACACATATCAAGATCATAAACCGGCTGGCGGTATAACCGCCACCGAAGTTCAAATTTTTCTGATTGCAGGAAATATGAATTGAAGTTTTTCAAACAAAAGCTTCAGTACTTATGCACGAAGGCATATTCCAGGCAGAAGTGTTAACTATCCTATTACAAGGCAGCACGGTGCCCAAACAAGATCATTGTTCTTTTGGGAAGATGCCAAAGACAGCTATCCAAACCGGCTTCCGGTTCAAGCTTGCTCCTCATCCTCCGCCGCTTCAGTTTCTTCCGCGCATCATTTCCTAAGTGCCCAATGCGTGTGCCTACAACAAGATAGGAATGGTCTCAAACTGGATTTCCGCTACAGCAGGTTCAAATTATCACAGAAGTTAAAAGGAGCTTACCAAAGATCGCAGCAGTCATGGAGTGTATTTGCCGCTATACGGCCGTCAGTTCATCCACCACCGGTTTAAGGGCAGCTTCAGCATTTTCCGCTCTTTTGGTTAAAGCGGCCTTCTCAGTGGCCCAGTCAGCCCGCTCTTTCTTGAAGCCTTCTTTCAGCTGTTCAGCAGTGCTCAAGGCGCTGGTTAATTCTTCTTTTGCCTTATCTGTTTCAGCCTGCTGGGTTTTCAAGGCCTCCTGCAAATCGGCAATCCGGTCCTCCTTGATTTTCACCTCAGCCTGCATACAGACAGTGTTTAAGCTTTACACAAGCGATCCAAGAAATTGAAGTATCAACCACATAACAAAGTTATATGCCTGATACTTGGGGGCTAATGCACCTTCAATTTTTATATATTACTAGATTGCAAAGTCCCAAGCTCAATACAAATATTCAACTTGGCACTTGGGGGCTAATGGCCATTTGATCAAATTATGTTCTAAGGACAGTTTTTCTATTGGAGCCCCGGTTTACTTATGCTAAGTTAAACCGGCCCTTGAGGGCTATACCGATGGATTTCAAAAATGTTCAGGATCAAGTCCCGGTTTGACGAAGGTGACAAACCGGCCCTTGGGGGCTAGAAGGATGGATACAATGGCAGAAAGTAAAGAAGTAAGTTACCTCAAATTTATCCCTCATCATCTTTACCAAACCAGCTTCACAGTCACGGCTCGTATACAGCCGGTTTAAATAGCCGGAGTGAAGATCTTGGGCACTCAGAGCAGCATATGTCTCTAGTTCAACATCCCATTTTCCTTTGTTCATACTGGAAAAATCCTCTTTTATGGTATGCTTGGTAAGGGTCACAGGATTCCCGGGTTCAAAGCGGCCCACACCGGTAATCATAACGTCATCATCTTTGGACTCGCCGGTCTGTGTTGGTGCAGCCGGTTTGTCAGCAGGAGTGTGGGATTTCTCAATCCGGATGGAGCTGGCAGGCGGATCAGCAGAGACTGAAGTGTTAATAGGTCCTTCTTCGGGAATAACATCACCTTGCAAAGGAGGATCATTGGGAATATCCTCAAGAGCAAACATTTCAAGATCCGGCGCTTGGTCATGCTCTGGGGCTACATCTTCTTCAGCCGCTTTGTCCAGGCGGGCCTTCTTGCTTGGTTTCGGTTTGGCCCTGAAAGAAAAACAAATAGTCAAGGAAAAGCATAAGCCATTACACAGTATGCTGGAAGCATATGTTCAGTTTAGTTTACCCAGCAACTATTTTCAATGGTGGTAGCTGAGTGGCCGATGATTCACCAGACGATGAATGAGAAGTGACCTGATAATCGGAGTCGGGTGGATTAAGAGGTTGATGGAAGAAACCCGCTTTAGGATTTAAATCAATAAAAAGGTTGGAGACCTCAGAGCGGCGTTTTCGAACCGGACTGTACGGTAAACCGGCAGAGGTAACTACCTGGCCACTGTGCCGGGTTGTGCGGCGAGCTTCATGTTGCTGGGTCTTCATAAGAAATTTGGGATCTAAATAAGCAAGAGGATGAGAAAATTTAACTTTCCGTTTTGCCTGGCGAAATTTTGGCAAAAGCAAGATTTCTGAATCGGAAGAGAGAATAGTTACCTCAACGAATCCCGCATTGCTGGCTTCGGCGTCATCCTGACAAGCATCATCATCAATAAGGCGTGTAAAAAGTAAGCCAAGTGAATCAAGTTCTACCTCAAGATCCGGGTTACCCACATCATCATCGATAGCTGGGTCAGATGAAGCGGTGGTTTTTCTCTTATGAGCTGGTTTCTTGATAACCTTGGTCTTGGGCCGGGTTGGCCGCCCTGCCTTCTGCGTTTTATCTTGTGAAAGCTTCTTGCTCCAAAACGGATTATCACTCTGGATTAGCAATAATTAAATGTCAGACAGATAAAGCAGCAACAAATTCAACAATGGAGCAACTAAAATCTTACCGCTGGTGGTTTGTTGGTGGTGCAGTAAGGAGGAAGACCGGTTTGAGCACAGAGGTGCTCCAGTTCATTCAACATCTTCTTTACATATTCTGTGACTTCGTCGTCGGAGACTTGGATTTTAATGTGTCGGAGTGGGTCATCGACGCTACCAGTGTACTTGCACATCAGACCGAGGCGCCGGCTCAGGGGCAGTATGGTCCATGATATCCAACAACGTGCAAGGTCTATTCCTGTTAAACCGTTGGCCATAAAGGCCCGGAGCTTGGACAGTTGCGGAGCATATTTAATTCTCTCCTTGGCACTTAGCCTTTGTGGAAAAGGGTGAGTGTTGCTGAGCCGTTCCGGACGAAAGCCAGGCAAGGGATTTTCATTGTCAGGGGAGGTATCCTTGCAATAAAACCAAGTTGCATTCCACTCCTTGGGGTGAGTATGGAGTTTGACGTGGGGATAGGTGATCTCCTTCCTCTTCTGAATGGCCATACTGCCCAGTTCAGTATTAGGACCGTCGGTGAATTCAGTGCGATGGTTCAGAGGAAAGAGATCTCTAAACAGCTCGACTGAAGGCTCCTCTTGAAGGTATGCTTCAGAAAGTACTTGAAAGTGACATAGATTGGTGACAGAGTTGGGGCCAATGTCCTGTGGACGGAGCTGAAAGTTGGCTAACACATCCCGATAAAATTTAGAACCGGGCGGTTTGAAGCCCCGGGCCAAGTGATCTGCGAAGACCACGACCTCTCCTTCCTGGGGTGTGGGAGGACATTCATCTCCAGGAACCCTCCAGTGGATCGTATCTTTACCATCCAAAGCGCCGATCAGGACTAGATCGTCCAACTGTGATTCTGTGACGCGAGAGGGAACCCAATTGCACTCATACACTTGTTTGGCCATGACGAGATCTACAAGAAATAGGTGATCCGGTTCAGGAACATGCTGGATAAAAGGTGTTGATCTAACTACGATAAACCGGAGGCAGTACCTATAAACCGGTCTTCTACAATGCGACGTCATATGGATCCTGGCGGTTCAACCAGGGGACTAATGATATATACCGGTCTAGCAATTTTTCTATGGTAAGTTAAACAGCCTGACCTAAGCATCGGAAGCAATTGAAGCTATGGATAACTAGGTATGCAGAAACAAGTTTCACAAAATCTTGTTACAACCGCGGATCTACAGCGAGCTCACAAAAACAGAAAATATTTCGAAGGGTAAGGCAGAAACAGAAGTGAACCATTGAGCGGATATGTGCGGGAGATCTATGGGCTTAGATGAGAAACTACAAGAGGATGCTTAGAGATCACTACTAAGCACAGCAGGAGTTTACGGATTTATTCAAGGTCAGAGAACAGATATGAGCGCGCGATGAACACAGCATGAACATGGAACCCTAAGAACAGATCTATGTCAAGAAGAGGAGAAAGCTTACCGGGAACGGAGAAGGTGCGGAAAGATGCCGCAATACTCTGGTACGTTCAGGTTGATGCAGCGGCCCGAGACAAGCCAGAGGTCGACGGCGGTGGCGGAACTCCAAAGCTGGCGACGTGAGGAAGAAGAAGAAGAAGAGACGAAGGGGAAAGAAAAGAAATGACCCTTCGGTCTTATTTATAAGGCAACCGAGCTAGGTCAAGCGCGCGGATCCAGGAGCTGTTATTAAAAGAGGGCGTTATAAATTTCATGATGACGTCATGCCGGTTTACAGCAACCGAAAATGATGACGTCATGCCGGTTTACAGCAACCAAAAATGATGATGACATGGCGGTTTACCAATTACCAGAAGATATCCAAGACACAAGATTTTGTGAAGGATTGACATGAACCAGTTCAAATCAATCTGGGGCCTAATGTTGGGGATATTACCACTAGGTGTAAACCGGCCTACTTGGGCCGGGTTAACTTCATTAGTGGTATAAGCAGACGAAGGCCCAAGGCCTGTAGTCGGTTTAGAACATGTAGCCATAAACCGGCCTGATGTATAACTTGTATTGTAAGTTAGGAATAGAGAGATACCAACCGGAATACGAGTATGAACCGGTTGGGACTCTATGGACCGACGGGCGTCACCGGTGTATATAAGGGGACGACCCGGCGGCGGTTTAAGGGACAACCACAACTCGAGCCTAGGCGAAGCTTGCTTGCTCCCTAGCCATCGAGACTACATCAATTCCATCACAACTAGACGTAGGCTTTTACCTTCATCGAAGGGGCCGAACTAGTATAAAACCCTCGTGTCTTTGTGTCCGCTTTAACCCCTTCAAGTAAACTCGTAGCGATGGCTCCACGACTAAGTCCTTTCACTAGGACATCTGCCGTGACAAATTCACGACAATGGCTGTCCTTGCAAAAGGTTAAATAGCAACTTGGTAATCACCATTGTAGTTTTTGCGTAGGTAAGAACGCTTCTCGCTAGTTGCTCGTAGGAGCCACGTAAAACTTGTAACAACAAAGTAGAGGGAGTCTAACTTGTTTTTGCAGGCCATGTTGTGATGTGATATGGTCAAGACGTGATATGATATATGTTGATGTATGAGATGATCATGTTTCGTAATAAGTTCACGACTTGCATGCCGATGAGTACGACAACTGGCAGGAGCCTTAGGGTTGTTTTTAATTTATTGTATGACCTGCGTGTCAATCACTAAAGAGCCATGTAATTGCTTTATTTTATCGCTATGCATTAGCAATGGTTGGCGAGACGACCCCGACGCAGGAGATCAAGGTGTCGCGCCGGTGACAACGGAGATCACGCTGTTGCTTTGGAGGTGGAGATCAAAAGCACAAGATGATGAAGGCCATATCATGTCACATATTTTGATTGCGTGTCATGTTTATTCTTTATGCATCTTATTTTTCTTAGAACGACGGTAGCATTATAAGATGATCCCTTAACTTAATTTCAAGATAAAAGTGTTTTCCCTGAGTATGCGCCGTTGCTAAAGTTCGCCGTTTCGAAGCACCTCGTGATGATCGGGTGTGATAAACTCTACGTTCACATAAAATGAGTGTAAGCCAGTTTTACACATGCGGAATACTTGTGTTAAACTTGACGAGCCTAGCATGTATTGACATGGTCTCAGAACACTTGAGACCGAAAGGTCAAACATGAGTCATACAGTAGATATGATCAACATGAAGATGTTCACCATTGAAGACTACCCCATCTCACGTGATGATCCGACATGGGTTAGTTGATTTGGATCATGTATCACTTAGACAACTTGAGGGATGTTGATTTATGTGTTAGTTCTTTAGTAATTTGATTAACTGAACTAAAATTACATGGATCTTCAATATCCTGTCATTCCTTCACACAACTCTTGTTTAGGAACACCAAAATATTCCCTTTTTAGGAATAGTATCATATCCCAAAGGGATAAGATCAGGATCCCTAAAAAGGGGATAATGATTGGTGGGGAAAGAAAGGAGGGATTTCCTTCCTCCCCCTTTGACCAACACCCCTAGGGGCTTGGAGGGCAAGCCACCAGCCCCTCCATGCCTTGATAAAGATGTGGAGGCGTTGGAGGCAGCCCCTGATGTCGCTTGAAGCTACGTTGGCATTTCCCCAAAAAGGAAGGGATAATGCAGCACAGCGGCGGTAGGTATTTCCCTTAGATATGAAATCAAGGTTATCGAACCAGTAGGAGAACCAAGTAACACAACGTAAACAACCCCTGCACACAAATAAGAACAACTCGCAACCCGACGTGTTAAAGGGGTTATCAATCCCTTTCGGGGTATGGCGCCAGAAATTGCGTGTTGACGGGAGATAGTTGTAATAGATTTAATAAATAGATCACAAATAAAATAAAGTGCAGCAAAGTATTTTTGTATATTTGGTTTAATAGATCTGAATAAAAAAGAGCAAATAAAATAGATCGCAAAGGCAAATATATGAGAAAGAAAACCCGGGGCCGTAGGTTTTACTAGTGGCTTCTCTCGAGAAAAATAGCAAACGGTGGGTAAACAAATTACTGTTGGACAATTGATAGAACTTAAAATAATCATGACGATATTCAAGCAATGATCATTATATAGGCATCACGTCCAAGATTAGTAGACCGACTCCTGCCTGCATTTACTACTATTATTCCACACATCGACCGCTATCCAGCATGCATCTAGTGTATTAAGTTCATGAAAAAATGGAGTAATGCAATAAGAACGATGACATAATGTAGACAAGATCTATCTATGTAGAGATAAACCCCATCATTTTATCCTTAGTAGCAACGATACATACGTGTCGGTTCCCTTTCTGTCACTGGGATCAAGCACCATAAGATCAAACCCACTACAAAGCACCTCTTCCCATTGCAAGACAAATAGATCAAGTTGGCCGAACAAAACCCAAATATCAGAGAAGAAATACGAGGCTATAAGAAATCATGCATATAAGAGATCAAAGAAACTCAAATACTTTCATGGATATAAAAAGATATAACTGATCATAAACTCGAAGTTCATCAGATCCCAACAAACACACCGCAAAAAAGAGTTACATCATATGGATCTCCAAGAGACCATTGTATTGAGAATTTAGCAAGAGAGAGGAAGCCATCTAGCTACTAACTACGGACCCGAAGGTCTACAAAGAACTACTCACACATCATCGAAGAGGCACCAATGGAGGTGGTGAACCCCATCCGAGATGGTGTTTAGATTGGATCTGGTGGTTCAGGACTCTGTGGCGGTGAAAAATCAGTGACCTGGTCAAAATCGTAAACCAAATCCAAAATTGAATGCCTTAAATGAATGAAAGATCTTCAAAATTAAGGAACACAGGGAATTAAAAGAATTGAATGAGATAGCTCCTTATAAATTGTTTACCCGATTAAAATCGGGTGACCCAGTTCTAAATTAAAGACCTCAATTGTGAGGCATTAAAAATTAGAAAACAGAATGTATAGTATGAAAGAATTGAGTGAGAGAGCCTTAAGAAAGTGTTGACCCGGTCAAAATCGGGTGACCCAATGGCAGTTGGAGATCTTAATTGAATGTGGGCTCTTTAGAACTAGGAGTGTATAGAGGATAGTGTATTTACATAAGTTAAATTTGTACATTGTGTAATCCCTCACATATGGGTAAATAAGTACCCATATGGTTAAATTTGTACATTGGTGCTTCAAAAACGAGTATATTTGGACCAGTCCCTCACATATGATTAAATTTCTATACAATTCTCCATAGATATTTTTTCCTAATCATATAGTACAACCACTATTTCAATATTTTTTAAACCATATGCATGGTTTAGAGATGTCAACCATATGTATCTATAAACTATATAATTTACACAAGTATGAAAACAAAATAAAAGTTTTTGTTTCAAAAAAGAAGAATCCAGTGCAACGTGTGAGTTTTTTTTTCAATGATATATATTACAAATATATAATAAATAAGTAACAAAACTAATATTTAAATTTGTTTTGTTATTAAGTATGCCAAACAAGTGTGTTAAAAAATATGTCAAAAAAGTAATGAAAAAGTATACTTCTAAACACAGTAGTATAGTAAGTATAAAAAATTTGTATAAAAATATATATATCAAGAAAAGCGGGACAATAGGCGAACTGAAACATGGTGTAAGCGATGAATGAGTTGTCTTAGACGTGGTCGTGCGACGAGAGAAGGAGCAGGCGGTCGTGCGATGAAAATCATGTCCGCACTATCAAAGTGTAAGATGGACAACATGTCCGCTTTGCACTCAGCAAAAACCTAGTTTTCCACGAGCAGCGCAAGCATATCGAGGTCCAGTATCAATTCGTCCGCGAATGCATGGAGAACGGGAGTATGTCTCGCGTAGAAACTAAGAAGTGTAGGACTAATGAGCGTGGTGCACCACTGTGTTTTCAGGCACTATTTGTTGTGAAACAAACATATCATCGATTTATCGCTATTACATTTTGTGAAATTATCACACCGTGCATGAGTTCATTGTTTAAGAAATTAATTAATTCATTCATTTTGTAGAAGTGTTACTAACCTGTCCTTTTCATTGTATTCTCTTGTTCAGCATGTTATAGCAGAAGTTCTTAATTCTTACTCATGTTGGACAAGAGCTAGATATTGAAGTAGTTACTTGGAGTGGAGACCAGATTCAGTGCATCTCAAAATCCTATCCATTCGTATACTTTTAGTTTTTAGATTTCGAGAAGGGCGGGATCAATAGAGTTTTTCTAACAGTCAAATGATGTAGCAAGGGATAGTGCCAATCAAAAGGTTATACATCATAAAAATGATAGTACCTATAGTTGGTCACATGAAGGAAAATAATATACCCTTTTGCAGATAGTGGAGTGGGAGCACAAACCTGCACAGTAGCAGAAATCAGACTCTAAGGTTGCAGTTCTTAACCAAAGAGTACAATACTCAACTATTTTTTACCTGTATAATAATCACATGGGCATCAACGAGAGACTTGTTTTTTTTTTTTGCAGATAGTGGAGTTCGAGCACAAACTTGCACAACAACATCAATCAGACTCAGAGGTTGCAGATCTTAAGCAAAGGGTACATTATAACAAACTAATTTTTTACCAATATAATAATTATAAATGTGCATCAACAAGAGACTTGGATTTCATTATTGTCTTGTTTCAGATTGAGGAGCTCTAGTTTGAGAATAAGGATCTGCAGCCTATAATTCTGTGCAATTTCCTATCATTCAATTGACAAAATTGACGAGCGCGGCAACGCGAGCCATCAACATATTTCACCCTAGGCACCGTAGCAGCAGAGCCTCCTTCCTCGCCATGAGAAGTGATGAAAACGTAGTGGCCGATGGGAACAAGGCCGAAGAAGTGTTTATCCCCTGTGCTGCAGGACGGGACTTCTTGATTTGACCCCCTTCTTGCATCTTTAGTGCGGCGAGGCCGGGCCACATGCTGCCCATCGCCTCATTTAGCGCCTTCCTGAACTACATGGGTACTTCGTTATGTGTATTTTTTTCTGTAGTGTTTGTTAGTTAGGATAAAACTAAGAGTACGCCTTTGTGAGTTTAGGTTTGCTTCGTAGGACGGCTATTACTATAAATCCAAGTTATGAGTCATGTGTCCTTGACAGGTTATAGTTTTATGAATATACATGATGGGTAAATACCATATTGAGTTTTGGGAAGCTGTCTAAATATCCCCGAGTTTTGTGGGAAAATTGTTATACGCGTGAGTACTATGTCGAGGTTGGTTTTCTCATGCTGAACTCAACTCACACGGACAGATTACCTAACCATCTCACAATCCCAAATAAACTGAAATGGACAATTATCCATCATAATCGAAATACTCCTAGTACCCAATGAGGAACAGAAACACGAAGGGAGGCAGACAGCCGTCCGCTTTTACCAGCCCGGGATCCCCCAAATCCAAATTAACCCAAGTCCCCAGAGATCGATTAGAGAAAACAAAACAATGTAAGTGAAACTAGGTCTTGCTCTAAGAACAAACTATAGTAATGAGGCCCGCCATATATAACGCGTACGTGTATGTATATACAGCAGTGGCAACAAGGAGAGATCTATGTTTCAGCCCAACAGCAAGCGGCGTCGCTGAGACACGGGTGAGGATTTTCTTGTCGACGTCTCGCCCATTTCTACGTGAGGCTTCTTGGAGCGATAGAAATCCTTGATGCTAAGCTGCATCCTGCTGGGTCTGGGTCTTGCGCCTTTAGGTGTCTTGGACATGTTGTTTGCTCTTGATTTCTCTTCATTCGGCACCAGCAACTGATTCCTGTTTGCTCCTGATTTCACTCGTCCTTTGAGCCACTGCATCCATAATTCAATCGATTTGTTTGTTAACCATGCGTGCACAGTGAACAAAAAAATAAATATGTTGCTCAATAAAATAATGTAGCAAGTGCCATTATAGCATAATAGTAAAAATTTCCAGGAGGCATCATCATGTTTTTACTAGCTATATATTCGCGAGCTAGTAAGAAAAGAAAAGATGACAGGGTACGTAGAAAGGAAGTGCAGACCTTATGCCGTCGTGCTTCATTAGGTTTTATCCATGCGTGCACTGTTGGATAATCCAAACATGCCTACGTGCTACTAGTACTAAGTTGTGTTTGAGTTTGGCAGTACTAGTTCTATGTGAGTAGGCTTAGCTTAAATGTGATCAGCGTAGCCGGTAATTAGGAAAGTGTGTGTCCGTGTATGGCTTGCATGCCGTGAGTACCGTGTCCAAGTTTGAGTAGTATTATATGCGTGTCCGTGTGATGTTAGGAGTTGATGTACGAGTACGTATAGGCTGTTTGGGTCGGTCTCTGGGATATATAAGTAGAGGCAGGTGCGTGAGTTAGGTAACACAGAGAAAACCGTGAACAGAGAAAAAAGAGAAAAAGAAATAAAGAGGAAGAAAAGAGGGCACGACAAGAGCCCTTGGCTATCAGTTTTGTGTGCACGTGTGTTCGTGCAATTTATGTGATCGATCCTGTGGGCGAATTTCCAACATGCACAGTGAACAAAATAATAAATATGTTGGTCAATAAACTAATGTAGCAAGTGTGATTATAGCATAATAATAATAATTTCCAGGAGGCATCATCATGTTTTTACTAGCTATATATTCGCTAGCTAGTAAGAGGAACAGAAAAGATGACAGGGTAGAATTAAAGGAAGTGCAGACCTTATGCCGTCGTGCTTCATTAGGAAATGCCTCATCCACAAGCTGGACATCTTCATCGGTGTGTAAAAACATGCGATCGTCGGCATGGCTCTTCCATTGGACCAAGTAATGAGGGTTGCCATGTATTATCTTGATCCGTTTAACTGAATGGAATTCGTAATGGTCATCATCAAGAAGCAGTGATTTGGAATTGGATGGAGACGATGAAGCCGCCATCTCGCGTAAGTAAATGGTTGATAGCATCGGCAGCATGTGGCGTCGGATATCTGCTCTCCCCCACTTCCCATACGATAACATGTCGACCAAAGCCTCAACATTAGGCTGCTCATTCCATTTCCACACAAGCGATGATGAAACATCCCATTCTGCATGCATGCGGTCGTCACTCAATTTTTTTAGCACAAGCAAATAGGTACTGGTGAACAAGTCTGAATTAGATATACAAGCAAAGGGGAGTGCGAATACCTGTATCCAAATTGTCATCACATAGATATAGTTTAATTATCTCCTCATTTGGGAAATTTGGGTGAGCAGCTAATCTTTTGCAGACATTGATTTTCCAATTCAGATCACGCGCCTAGCATACATTTAAGAATAGATTCATTCTTGTGTTTGTACATAATCTTGATTTTTAATTGCATGCATGTATATATGTAATTCAAGTAGTAGTACCTTGACAAGGCTACGACATTGAGATGCGAAAGCTGCAGGTGGATATATTCCTTTACCGATTGCACGTAATCTGGAGTAAGCAAAAAAATAGGATAATGAGAAACACAAGAAATTAGAAGTAGTTACTTAATTAGAAACGAAGATGACTTAGTTTTCATGAGTATCAATCAAACATACGTACTAAAATTGAACTTGGTTTTTAATAAGCTGCAGGTGGATATATTCCTTAGTTGTGAGCATCAATCAAACATACGCAATAAAAATGAAGATGACTTTTTGTTTTTGTTTTACCGTGCGCTGACTTGAGGTGAGACATGAGACTTGAGACTTGAGAGTAGTAGGTACTTAATTGGACATTTAATTACCCAAACTTTGGTCCCAAATTAATCAATTGTCTTGGAGTAGTAGTACTCTACTAGCATGCATATATAATAAGAATTGATGATGTTTCATGGAGTAGTAGTAACACATTAGGAAAAACGATCGACATCTATTCTAAAAAACAAAGAAACAAAAGTAGTTGATCCACGAGGTAGAGTACTCACTCATCCAAGATATGTTCCTCATGAAATAACTGCACAAACGCAAGTGCGGTCTCAAGACCCACACCGGGCACCCCCTTCAAATCATGGTCACTGCCAATAAGAAGTGCCAAATCCGTGGACGACGAATGCGCCAAAGCCCAATCCGAGGGGGGAGAGCCACCATCTCTGTGCCGTTTGCAGAAGGCGTTTGCGCAAGTGGCTGCTCGGGCGTGGGCTGATTCACCAGTCGGCCGTAGTAACACCGGCGATGAGTACGACCTCTATGTGACCTCTCTGTCATTTGATTTACTTCCTAGCGTATTAGGTTGATTTAGGGTTTCATTTAGCCTCACAATGTAGTAGTTGTGATTATTGTTTATCTGTCTATTAGGGTTTCATTCAGCTTTTTTAGTTCAACAAGCTAGCTAGAACCTAGCCTCACAATGAGGTTATGAATATTGTTTGTTTTGCCCCCTCTCATAAATATAGCTTTTACATTTACTTTTATTTGGTATTGTAGGTTGAAGTATGAGTAGTGGGAATCAGACTATATGTATTATCTGAGTATTGATGGCATATGATCGGATGGTTTTAAACTTCTAGACAATCAGATTAAGGTGGATGAAATACTGAGGGAATACCAGGAGAGCAAGACAATCAGATTGTCGGTTATTAAGGGCAAGAGGTAGTAGTCAATTGTTGTCCATCCAGCAGCAACAGCACCTGCAGCAGCAGCAGCAACAACAGTACCAACAGAGATGTGTGATGAAGAATACAACAGTGATCCTCCTGTACTGTTTGCAGTCAATGAAGAAGGTGTGGCACATAAGGATTTTGTTGATCACATTGGTTGTAGTTTGTCAGGCCCAGATGAGTGCTTACTGATGGGCACACAATAGAGTGTAAACTATGAGCCCATCAAAACAATGCCACCTCCCCAGCTAGAAAACTATAACTTTCAGAAAGAAGACAGTGGCAATTATTCAGACAAGGAACTGGATTCATAAACTGAAGATTGTGGAGAGTATGTAGCTAGTATAGAAAGTACAGATAATAGCTCTTGTGAATATGGAGGTGATTTGCAGTCAACTATAGCAGGTATGAAGAAGGCAGCATCAGTGCACTGTGAGGGTGACGGTGAAGTAGAGGATGTTTATGATGTTCCAGGTGTTGAAGAGGAAGACCAGACTGAAGAAGATGCAAATCAAGATGAACAACAACATTTGAGTGAAGTGCTATCTGTTCTGAAAATTACAAAGAGAGTAGGACCAACATCAAGATCACACTCATCAGCAAATGATCCAATTGAGCCTGATTGGTTTCCTTTAGATGATGAAGATGCAAATCTTGGTTTATTGGATTAAGAGGATGATGATGGCAATGAGCCTATGTCCTTCATTATTCCCCCAGGAAGGAAAACAAGATCAGAGAGGAGAAAGGAAATAATTTGGTATGATGATGGCAGACTCAATCCAGAGCAGCAATTCTGTTTGAAGCTCTGTTTCAAAGATGTCTACCACTTTAGGTCTGCTCTTGTTAACATTCATATCAAGCAACTCAGGTCTTTCAGATATCACAGGAACTACAAAGACAGGGTTATTGCATGGTGTGATCACATGGAAAAGGGATGTGCTTTTTTCATTGTTGCGTCTCAGATCAAGAATGAGAAAACATTTTGTATTAAGAAGTTTAGAGCAGAACATACTTGTCCAACCAGTGACAGTCACGGCAAAGTGAGTTCAAAGTGGCTAAGAAACAATTTCCTAGAGACTATTAGATCAGACCCAAACACAACTGTGCTAGCATTGGTAGACAAGGCAAAGAGGAAATTTGGAATTGAAGTTCCCAAGATGATGGCATGTAGAGCTAAGAAGAAAGCAAAGCTAATTGTTTTGGGAGATCATAAGAAACAATATCACAGGTTGTGTGATTACATTGAAACCGTTAAGTTATGCAATCTAGGCTTAAGATGCATTGTGACAACTGTCACTCCAAAAAGAACGAATGAAAACCCACACCCAGGTCCTAGATTCCATGGTCTTTTCTTATGTCTGAATGCACCTAGGGAGGGTTTTCTAAATGGATGTAGGCCTTTCATTGGTTTGGATGGTTGCTTCAGTAAGCTCACTACTGGAGCAAAAATCCTAGCGGCTACTGGTAGGGATGCCAACAACAACATGTATCATATTGCCTTTGGAATTGTAGGAGTGGAGGACACACCAAACTGGAGCTGGTTTCTCACTCAACTCAAGTATGCTCTAGGAGGCACAGAGGGCAAACTTGGCAAATACACCATCATTTCAGATAGGCAGAAGGTCAGTTATATGTTCTCTTTGTTGTTGTTTACTATTGTGGACATAAATGTGTAGCTTTGCTGTTGTTTACTATTGTGGACATAACTTTTAGTCACTGCTAGTAACACTTAGGTTTACTATGTAGCTTTGCTCTGGTAGTAGCATTTAGGTTTACTGTGTAGCTTTGCTCTGCTGGTAACATTTAGGTTTACTGTGTAAGCATGGACTACTTAATGCTATGAATGTTGTATTTCCAAACTGCCCACAAAGATTTTGTTTAAGACATATTTATGAAAAATTCCAAAGAGCTGGATTTAGGGGTAAAGATCTGAAAAAAAATGCATGGACAATGCTAGCTATTCATACACAAAACATGGTTTTGATGTTGCCATGGCCAATTTGAAGAACGAGTGGGAGGATGCTTGGAGGTGGTTATCTGCCATTCCAGTACACACATGGGCTAGGCATGAAATGGACACAAACTGCAAATTAGCTAGTGGTTAACAACATAAGTGAGGTTTTCAATAAATATGTCCTAGGTGTTAGAAACAAACCAATTGTGACAATGATAAATGGAATCAAAGAGAAGTTCCTAGTCAGGTTTGATTGAAAGAGAGAAGGTGCAGAAAATGCTAGATGGGAAATAGCTCCAACTTATGCAGGGATGCTGGAGCTCAGCAAGAAGTATGCTAGAGATTGCAAAGCAATTAGGGTATGTCCAAATTTGTGGCAGGTCACCAGTGGCCCAAAGACATATGCTGTCAACCTTCTTGACCACACCTGTGGATGCAAGAAGTGGGACATGTCAGGGTGTCCATGCAACCATGCTTGCAGTGCTATTTCCAAAGGCAAGATGCAACCTGAGGATTTTGTCAGTCCATTCTTCAAGAAATCAATGTACATGTAGTCATATAAACCTATAGTGTATCGAGTTCCAGGAGAAGATGCTTGGGTCAAGACAGAGCAACCTGATATTGATCCTCCTATTTTCCACAAAGAGGACCAGAGTGGAAGAAAATAAGAAAAAAAGGAAGAAGGGAAGATTTGAAGTGCCTAAACCAACAGATTCTTCTAGAATGGCTACAATCAAATGTGGCAACTGCAAGTTAATGGGCCATAGGTTTACTAACTGTTCACAACCTTTGAGGGCTGACCTCCAGTTAAGGAAGAATAGAAATATGGTAACTTCATCAGCTTTGTCATTATTTTAACTAAATTAGCCACCCATGTTTCAATGTGTCTTGTCTTTGATTCTTAAACTGCGCAAAAAGAGAAGGCAAAAGGAATAAGCCTACATTCCACCTGATGCTGCTCCTAGGGCACCAACTTGAGAAGCACCAAGGGCCCACCTAGGGCTGCTTTCACATCACTAAGGCCAGCAACAAGGGCTCGAGCTGGTAGTTCCTCTACTGGTACTTCATCTACATATACTTCTGCTTTTTCCACGAAGATGAGATCTGTGAGAGGTGGAATAGTTGGAGGAGTTTCAACTAATGGAACAGGGACAAGGAAGAAATCTCAAAAATATGCAAGACTGAAGAGCTACTTCACTTCCAGTGGAAATGTTTGAAATTTGATGTCTACAAAAGGTTGAAACTTTTGGGAATGCCACCCATGTATCTATCATATGAACCTGTGTTTCATTTGAGTCATGTGAACCTGTGTTCCATTTGGGTGCTGTGAACTAGGAACCTATGTACTATTTGAGTCATGTGAACCTCTGTTCCATTTGAGTCCTATGAACCTATGTCAACCTGTGTTTCATTTTATTATGTCAACCTGTGTATCATTTGATTATGTGAACATGTGTTTCATTTGATTAAACCTTGTGTGTCATTTGAACCTACCAAAAAGTAGGGGTTATCGAGCCATCGACAACTACCCAACCATATAGAACCTACCAAAAAGTAGGGGTTATCGAGCCCTCGACAACAACCCAACCATGCCTACCCACCAACAAGTAGGGGTCATTGAGCCCTCGACAACTACCAAACCATGCCTACCCACCCAAAAGTAGGGGTTATCGAGCCCTTAACAACTACGAAACCATGCCTACCCACCCAAAAGTAGGGGTCATCGAGCCCTCGACAACTACCAAACCATGCCTACCCACCCAAAAGTAGGGTTCATTAAGCCCTCGACAACTACCCAACCATATAGAACCTATACAAAAGTAGGGGTCATCGAGCCCTCGACAACTACCCAGCCAAATAGAACATACCCAAAAGTAGGGGTTATCGAGCCCTCAACAACAACGCAACCATGCCTACCCACCAAAAAGTAGTGGTCATCGAGGCCTCGATAACTATCAAACCATGCCTACCTACCCAAAAGTAGGGGTTATCGAGCCCTCGACAAATACCAAACCATATAAACCCTAGAATAATTATATTACTTAGAACATGACTAATAGGTCAAGAATATGGCACTTTCATCAAACATAAAACATGCACAAATGAGGCATTGATAGCATAATCCAGTAGCACAATTGGATTCACCAGAAGCAAAATTTCAGTACAAATGTCTTGAAATTTTTAGTGATACAAATAGCAGATACTAGTACAGCTACATGAAATCATTCATCAAGTATCTCCTTGATCTTCTGATCTTCCCCTTGGTGGCGTCCTTGTCCTTGAACAGATCACATATGGTGTACTCTAGGTGCCTTTTCTCTTCCTTGAACTTCTCTGTCTCCTCCAACAACCTCTCACTCTCCTGCTTGATCTGGTCCATCTCCTGGAGTAGCTTCAACTTCTCTAACTTCTCTTGGTCTCTCTCTTTCTCTACTTTGGCCCTTAGCACCTGATGGATGTTAGTGTCTACTTTGCCAGCCAAGTTCTTTTTCTGAAGCTCTTCCTTTAGGTCACTAAGAGCTATCTGTGCATTTCCTAACTGGGCAATTGCATCCTCCTTTTCAGCCACCATTTTAGCAAAGTCAACTTTAAAGAACCATAGGTCATTTTCCATCTTTCTCTTATCTTCATGTACCTTGCAGACTTCTTCAGCATTAACTACGTTCTGTCTCAACCTGTCAGTCAACTCCTTCTCATACAAAGCCCAGATCCTAGCTAAAGTTGTGTTCAACGGGATTGGCCACTCAGAATCAATCCATTCCACATATGGGCACTTGTGTGCATCCTATGAACGTGTGAAAAAAAGAAATAACATTAAAACCAATGCAGAACCTATTTTCTGATAACAATGCAAAAGTACTGAGCTCAAATAATTGTGCTAATGTTCTACTTGGGTCCATCCTATGAATGAAACTATTGAATTGTGCTAATGTTCCACTTGTAATAGACAACAAAAATAATGATATGTACTAAAGAGCTCAAATTATTATGAAGAAAACTTATGGCATACTTATAATGTTATAACAAGAATAATGGCCAGAGCATAAAAAACGGTTTGCACTGCCTAGTTATGTAAAGACTTATGAACATAATTTTATGGCCAGAGCATAAAAAACTGCCTACACTTCTAACATCATAATTGCAGACCTAATTCTTCCAGTCATCTAAGGAAATAACAATTCACATATTTCACAAAATCAGTAAAATAGCCAAGCAATGAAATGTGTACAGTTCAAAACTTAATTGCGCTGCTAGCTTACCTTTTGTGCACAACATAGAAACATCATGCCGCTATCGGTGGATTCAAATGCCACCGACTTCTCACAGGGAGATCGATGCTCACAACCTGCAGGATGATTCCGAGCCAGGCCACACCATTCCGTGCACTCCATGGTCGCAGGAGCCTAAATATAAGGAAAAAGTTTTCAACTTCTATAGGGAAAGAAATTCCCCATTCTACCTAGAACTCTAACCCCAGATGCACATGAGCAGAAGCTTACCTTGCTCATACAAACATCGTCAGACAACGAGGACGAGCCAGAACCACCAAAACAAGACACCATGTCTCTCTCCCGTCGGTGGTGCACCGGCGGATGGCGTCGACGGCGGCGGCGACAGGTGCGGCGCAAGAGGGGAAGGAGCCACTACTAGGAAAAGGCCTACTAGTGGCGCACAAGTTTTGCCTACTAATGGCGCACTATTGGTGCGCCACTAGTACCACGCCACTAGTATTATATACTAATGGCGCACCACTGGTGCGCCATTAGTATCTGGTATACTAATGACGCACCACGCCGTGCGCCATTAGTATAGAGCAACATGTGCCATTAGTATGCCTCCCAGGGGGCCATATTTACCCATGTGCTTTGGCATACTAATGGCGCACTGTGGGGTGATGCGCCATTAGTATCCTTTGGCATACTAATGGCGCACTTTAGGGTGATGCGCCATTAGTATCCTTTGGCATACTAATGGCGCACTTCGGGTGATGCGCCATTAGTATGAATATTAGTTTTTTTTTTACTTTTCTGATTTTTGCACAGGTTACAAAATATAGACAGCACAAAGGATATAGACAGCACCACACAGCAACAGCAGATTCATCGAATACAATAGAAGATTAGTCTCCGAATACAATTCATCATATTAGCCTCCAAATTCAAAAGACCGAACAAAGATAGAACATTACAAGTCTCGAGACCGCGAGTAGCGAGTTTGTCTTCACATTACAAGTCGATAATCGATCATCTAAACTACCATCACATAGAAGAGAGCTGTGGTCATCACGATGAGCATCATCGCGATGAAACTAGTCTTCATCCGGTTCCTCCAACGCTCCCTCCTCTCTCCCGCTAGATAGCGGGCGTATCTAGATTCCTCCTCCGCCCTAGTGGTGTACCCTTTGTAACTGTTACCGCTGAAACGGTGAACCTGTCTCCGACACTCCTCCCAGTCGTCATAGACTCCGGGAACCTTACCCTTGTACACGACATACGACGACATCTCTATGCACAAGCCAAACAACAGACAATACATAAGCAATATATAAGTATGCAACAAAAGGATCGGAAGAGAAAAGCAAGACATTAATAGCACGATTCATGGTCATACTAATAAATAGCATCGATTACATCTAAGTTGAACGACTGTCCAAACCAAAGAGACATACAAGTTCATTAAAGTTTAATTACAACATGAGCTAATCGATGTTTCAGAACTACACATAACATCACTACTTTCAACTCGACTCATGGGACCGGAGCGTGGATGAAGTCGCCATCTTTCGTGATGGTCATGAAGTCGCGGGCGTTGTTAGCCTACATTTGTAGCATTGTGTCTATCTCACTGTTGGACGGTTGATATCTGAGGTAGAACTGCCCCGAGGTACGAAGGACATCTTGATGGATGATTTCTGCAAACTCCGACTGGATGCGAAAGAATTCTTGTCGGAGGTCCACGTTCAGGATTGCCGCCAAGCTTGCGGCCCAATCTTTGATATTATTTGGTAGCAGCAGGTGATTATGGTCCCGTACGATCGCCCGCATGTGATGGAGGGCATAGTAGGCATCCTTCTGACTGCCAGGCGGCTGCTTGACACAGGGGAACGTCGTATTGTGGGTGAACACGTGCTTGCCGTACCTACAAACTGGCCTCTTAAAGGTGCCTCCAGATTTGGCGTAGCCGGGGAGAGCATCATCAAGAACTTTCTTGATATTTGTGTAGTCTATCTTGGAGTCACGGTCCGGGTCGAAATACGTGGCCATGGAATATTTTGGGCTTAAGAGGATGAGTGTGCAATGTGTGTCACTGCACAGAACACGGAATGTTAGAGAGAAAAAAGAACGATCGAAGTCTAAGAAATCATATTTTACGGGGCGGTGAGGGGATGACTTACTCGGGAAAGTAAGGCACGAGGAAGTTATCCTTATCTGGGTTTGCCACAATGACGTCTTTGAGGTGTGAACTCACGACTTGCCGGTCCCCAGCGCTGCCCAAGATCTTGGCACGCATGTAGAAGGGGTCTACTATCCCGATGTCCGGGGTCTTGTCTCGAATGATCCGCATCTCCATGCTCAGCGAAAACAGTCGAACGAAGTTGTAGTGCAACGGATGAAGGTTAAACATAGCAAAGATGTCATCAAACCGCAGGACGATCGTACCCCCGATGGCGCCATCCACAAAGCCCTTGCCTTCTGGCACCTTGGCCACGAAAACCGGGTATGCTACATCATTCTGGGAGAGACGCCGCTTCTCCAAAGAAAGAACACTGTCATGCAGACTCCACATAGCATCGGTTGCAGCATTGAGCATATTTGTCGGTAGCATCGCCCTACCCGCCACATGCACCCTCCTTGAGATATCTTTAGGTGAAGGTGGCCTGTCCTGAGCACGGATCGTACTCGGTGTCGGCTGGTTCGCACCGGCGCCCTTGTTAGTCTTTCGTTTCCGTCCCTTCTTCTTGATCTGCTGTAATGGGACCGAGTTCTGCTCACAGACCGCCTTCTTGTGCGTGTTGGGGCTGATAATATTTCGCACCTCAGCTATCTTAGGCCCGGTAAAGGCGGGAGCTGGAGGCGTCTCCTGAGAACTGAACGCCAGACGACGCCTGTTGCAATTGGATTTCTCCACCGTACCAGCTATATCGCGGTCGTCTTGGTTAGGTTCTTGAGAAGGAGGCCCGCAAAACTCGTCACCGTACCCATATTCGGCAAAGTACTAATCGACGTTGGTAAATGTACCGTTATCGTTGTCGTCGTCGTCTGGATCCTGTGCCATATGCATGTCCGAATCCTGTGCCATAGGGATGTCCGGCATGTCCGATAGCATTGCGGCGTTCTTGCCATGGCTTGGCGCCGGCACGACTGGCGGTCTTGTCTGTGGGGTGGTGTCCCCCGCCCCCAAACGAATCTGGCTCTTCAGCCAAAGCAGGGGCCAGCTTAGATAGGCACTGGGGGTCATCACATCATCTTCGTCAGCCCCAGCGGGTCGAATCCGAGGTAACACCTCGTCCCAGCCTGGCAGCACCCGAACCAGTTCAACCCTATACAAGGTGGGTGGCATCGGATTATTGTGGAACATGGGGTTGCCCGGTTGAACGATTCTGCCCTTGGCGACATTGACCAACTCGCCGCCCACGAAGTGTAGGAGAGTGCAAGGAACGTCAGTGGCGCCCTACGAAAACATGTAGGGCGTCAGGGATGCCCAGTCAAAGGCAAGGAGATGAAGTCATCGGCCGAGATGCTTAGTTACCGTGATGCCGTCGAGCTCGGCTAATGTCGAGGCACCGCCAATGGTGGGCGTGCAACTGACGGATGGGCCGCTTGCTGGCGAGGTGCCGGCCGGCGTACACCCGGGTGCATTAAGCTCCAATGCCTGTGCCGGCGCCGGAGACACGAATACCGCCTCCGCTGGAGACACCAATGACGCCGCCAGAGACACCAATGGCGCCGCCTGCGCATTGTGCGAGTTGCTGGCCGTGAAGCTGGGAACCGGGGGAGTCCCCTGCTGGCCGCCTACAATCCACGTCGTCAGCCCATGAATCAACGTAGGCACCATGGCGGTGAGCGTCGTTCCCAGTTGTTGTTGCACTTGCTCTTGGACAATCTCCAGAATCCACACCACTTGTGCCTTGGGTGCTTCAACCTCGCGCGACTCGCTTTCCGAGCTGGTCTTTTTCTCCTTTCGCCTACCAGTGATATAGTATGACGACCATTTTGTGGACAAGCCTTTGCCGGCCACACTACCAGCTGACGTCGGCTTACTGAGCTTATCCTTGTTTTTCATTACGTTCAACACCCTATTTAAAGGGGTGTCAAAAGGGGAGCTCTGAGACGACCCCATGCTACTGCTTTCAGTGTCCTGTGGAAGGAACGTGAACCATTTAGAAATATTGGGGATTAATTAGAATGCAACTATATGGAGCTAATTACGCGGGGGTGTATTCCTTACCAGAACAAGCTCAAGCGTCCTGGTCTTCGGATCCGTGGTAAGCTCCTTTGTTATCGGGTCCTCCTTGTACCGGGCCCTGAGAAAGTTCCTGGTTTGCTTGTCACGGTATTTCTCGAAGCGGGGCGGTAGGCCTTGCTCGGCACGCTCCGCGTCCTCCTTGTCCCATATAGGATCCGCCACTCTGTAACCGCCGGGACCGAGTTGGTGGACCCCTAAGTTCAACTGCCGCATTTCTTTCCCCCACTGACTTGATTCGGAGGTTGCGCTGCTCTCGCACTTGATCTTGAAGTCCTTGTAGTCATCTTCGCTGATCAAATGATATTTCGCCTTGATCTTCTCATAACTATCACCTTTTTCAATCATTGCCTTCACCGTGCTTCTCCAAGTAGACAGGGCCGTGCTCATCCTCGTGAGGGCGGCACTGTTCATTTTGTTCCCTCAGAGGCGTGTGTTTGAAAGTCAGCGGGGAACTTGTATCATTCGTGCAGCTTCGTGAAGAGGAGGCTGCGCAAATTCTCTCGGTCCTTATGCCTTAGGTTCTCGGTGTTGATCGAGATGGTGCTCCGGAGAATGCACCCGAGCTGAACCGAGTACCCCTTGACTACTTCTTTGGGCGCCGTCGGATGCCCATCGCAGTTCACTTCAGTAAATTCCTCCTTGACGGTGCTGAGCATGCTCGGGCGCCGGTCCTTCCGTTGCCTCTTTGGTTGGCTTCCATCTGTGCGTGCGCCGCCATCATCAGTGGTGGCATCCTCGGTGGCACCATCAGTGGTGTCATCCCCGTCGCCACTAGGGGTTGTGTCGTCAGGATCGGTGTCTTCCACGGTGTCCTCATAGCGGTGAGGTTCTTCCTCCAACTGCTGGGACAACTCCCAGAATTGCTTGCCGCCCGAACCGCCGGCCTCATCGTTGTTGGCCATGTTTCTCTCTAAATAGGAAAAAATTTGGTCAAAAAGATGGTTATTGTCATGGAACAAGATCATGGTCTCATCATTTAGGGTTTGTCGACACCGAGGCATCCTAAAAGCTAAGCTTTTATCATTTAGGGTTTGTCGACGCCGAGGCACCCTAAAAGCCTAAGCGTACATCATTTAGGTTCTCATCGACACCGAGGCACCCTAAAAGCCAAGGTTTCATCATTTAGGGTTTGTCGACGCCGAGGCACCCTAAATGCTAAGTTAAGTTTTCATCATTTAGGGTTTATCGATGCCGAGGGACCCTAGGTTGGGCCTAATCACTTGGGACTAATCACTTGGCTCTATTGCCACCTATGTTGGGTTTATCATCTAGGGTTTATCGATGCTAAGGAGAATTGTAAGTTGGGCCTAATCACTTGGCTCTATTGCCACCTATGGTTTAATGCGGCAAGAATGGCGGGGCAGTTGATCCTACTTAATTAAGTACTAAGCTACCCCGGCCCATGCATTAGTCACAAGTACCCCATATGTCCTATTTTTAGCAAAGTCATGCTAAAATTCACGGAAAATTTCAGCATGACCTTTGCTGAAAATAGGACATATGGAGTACCCGAATTTGCCGGAACGGAAGTTAATCGACATTCCGGCAAACTCAAGGGCCTCTTGGGGTACCTGCACAATCATCACGACACGATGGTCGAGACAAAACCCAGCAAACTAGAAAATTCATCACAAATTGTTTTCTGTAAAAGATGATCATCATCTTTACATGTCTTTCTCAATGTGATCACAAGTAATTCAGAGGCATCAAAAGTAATTCAGAGCAAAGAAACAGCTTAATCCATGCCTCAGCTTATCAACAGTCATTACTTGTCAAATACACAAGAAGGAACAAATTATATGTGACATAGTTACAAATGATGACAGAATAAAGCAACACCCTACACTAGCCTAAAAACATGTGAAGTTTCACCCATATAAGAACAAGTGAATTCTAGTCACATTGAATCTGAAAGAGAATGCCAAATTCTACTTGGTATTTTCAACCTGGATACTGCATAAATAGTGTTGGAATCTTGGTAATACACTAGTTCTAGAAGAAGTAGACAGACATATACATCCATCTAAAATTCAAACTTATCAGGACGTCGGAATTCTTTAGCCCAAACAAATAGATGGACAGTCAGGTATACTTCTCTACAAACAAAACCTATTGTAGAGGCTGCGAAAATGCAAGACCGGACACATGAAAACTAGCAGAAGCAGACAAAAAGCACTAGCACTAGAGGTCTCCTGCAGACTACTTTCTTCTAGAGGCCTGTGATTTTCCAAAACGAAGTGAAAACAGAGGACAAGTTCTGGATTCAGTTTCATATTCACAATGCCATGTATGCTGAGCTGATACAGGAAGTGGTGAAGCAAGTGCATGCTGAATCTGAAAGAGATTGCAAAAAGCTACTCTGCATTTTGAATCTAGACACTGCATAACAAGTTTTGGAACCTTGGTAACAAAGTAATTCTAGAGGAAGTAGACAGAAATATGCATGAACCATCTAGCATCCAAACATATATCCGGAGGACTTGAGGATTCTTTAGTCCAAACAATACATGAACAGCTGCCGATATGCTTTTCTACAGACGAAATCTCTTATCGTAAATGGAAGACAGGAAACATCAAAACTAGCAGAAGCAGACCAAATGTGCATATATTCTATCTAGCTAAAATGTTATCACTGTCCCTCCCCATAGCAAGAATGTTAATATGTTATCACTAAAATGTAAGAACAATCAATCTATTTAATACGTTATCACTGTCCCTCCCCATAGCAAGAATCACTCACTAGAGTTATTCCTCCACATAGTGGTCTATATTTCAAACAATTTGTTATAGTCAGTGGCCAAAATTGCACATATGCTGCACCTCTAACACCTAGGTCGGGAGCCACTCCGCTGCTGGCACGTCGGGAGCCACTCCTACGCTATCCTATCTTATCACACAGGTCTCGATTTGAAGGCCCTACATCCCAAATTACACCTCACAGTATTTACTGAAGTTACTTTAACCCTTTTGTGTGCCAGCTTATGTGCTAGCATTGCTAATTGCAAACAACCCTTGGTACCAAAGTTGAGAGGAACCAAAATAAATAAATAAATAAATAAGAGTACAGATATGTACACATTCAACTTCCATATGAAAAAAAACAGGAGAGCAGAGATAAGTTCTACTCTGGTTAGCTCTGTTGGCATATCAGTCAGGTTGCATGGAGCAGATTATTTTTGCAGCAAGCATTAGCAAGGTAGAACAACTTCTGAGTTTAGTCTACAAACAAGAGCACCCATGTAGTGTATTGGAAAAGACATGTTTGTCTACCAGAAGGGTATCAAAGCCACATGCAGCATCAGAACAAAAGAGGCCGATGGCCAATCATGACTATGGTTGCTGTAGAGGTACTCCAGTAACAACTTCTGAATTTTAATTCAGCACCTTGTAGGCCGGAAAAAAATCTGGCAAACCACGCATCACTAATTGTTTTTTCTCTATAATAAGCATCATCGAATGCGAGTAAAACAACATAGCTAACCATGGGATCAGGGATGTGACATCAAACCTAACACTACTAGGAAAAGGCCTACTAATGGCGCACTGGTTTTGCCTACTAATGGCGCATTACAAGTGCGCCATTAGTACCACGCCACTAGTATTTTTTACTAATGGTGCACCATTGGTGCGCCATTAGTATCTGGTATACTAATGGCGCACCATGCAGTGCGCCATTAGTTTTGCCCACAGTGCGCCACTAGTGTCTTCTATACTAATGGCGCACCACATGGTAGTGCGCCATTAGTAACAATTTTTTAAATTTTTTTTCTTAATCTCAGGTCACTATTTCACCTATGAGATATCCAACACATATATATACAACAAGCACCCATATAACAATCATAGCCAACACACAAGTTCCATCATATATACATACATAGCCAACACACAAGTTCCATCATATATACATACATAGCCAACACACAAGTTCCATCATATATACATACATAGCCAACACATAGTTCCATCGTTACATATTACAAAAGTTTCACATTGTTCATCCAACACCGTTATCCATCAATTCACAAAAGTTTCACATTGATACAAAATAAAAACACAAATGGAAAAGAAGCACTCCATCCATGCAAGCTTCCGTGAATTAAATCAAATCTGCAAAATGATAAACAAGAAGTTAGAAGAAGAAAAAGAAGAAGACTAGAAGAATACTAGAAGAAGAAGAACATGAGAAGAAGAATAAGAAGAATTTTGGAAAAGAAGAAGAATAAGAAGAAGAGTATAAGCTTATTATGTAACCTTGATCATTTTGTGCTAACATAAGTTATTTTGGAGCTAACCTATAGGAAACTAAGCATATAAGCTCTAAGTTAGTATATTAGAGCCAACTTAGGTAAAATGAAGCTAACCTATGTCATTTTGGAAAAGAAGAAGAATAAGAAAAATATCATCAAATTTATTATTTGAAAATATCATCAAATTTTTTATTTGAAAATATATTCAAAATTGTTTTTTATTTTTAGTTGCATTCATTTGTGACGGTGGAGCGGGGGAGGGTGCGGGGTGTCGGCGGCGGCGGTGGAGCGGGGGAGGGTGCGGTGGGTCGTCGTC
>NC_041385.1:2136242-2137507 GCF_002162155.2 Triticum dicoccoides | reverse complement strand
GTCGTCGGCGGCGGTGGAGCGGGGGGAGGGTGAGGGGGGTGCTCGGCGGCGAGGGGGATCTGGCGAGGGGGATAGCAATCGAGAGGGAGGGGGATCGAGATCGAGTGTCCTCATGAATATTCAATATTTTTTCATATTGAATATGAAAAAATATCATCAAATTTGAAAAAAATATTCATGAATTCAAAAAGTGCCCATGAAATTTAAAAATATTCATGATATCAAAAAGTGCCCGAGAAATGAAGGCAAAAAAGTAAAAAATATATATACTAATGGCGCACTGTCTATCTGGTGCGCCATTACTAGTTAGAACTAGTAATGGTGCACTTTGGTCGGATGCGCCATTAGTATGTATGTAAAAATGAAAATAATTATCACTAGTGGCGCACCTTTTATCTGGTGCGCCATTAGTGTCTTCCACTCTAATGGCGCATCACAAACTAGTGCGCCATTAGTATATAGTAGTGGCGCACTGCAACCCTGATGCGCCATTAGTGTCAATCCTATTTATAGCCCTTTTCCTAGTAGTGTACACCTCACGCATTCCATATGCAAAAACAATTGAATTTGGTCTAGGAACCCTCTGGCATATATGACTAGCAGGGAGAGATGGTATGTATGGTTGATGGATATTGCTCCAATAAGTGAGGTCGAATAATATATATAATGCATGATGTGGAAACATTGCCATACACAACCATGAATTGTTCAACTGAATGACATCTAACTAAAACGAAAGCATCCAACATACAATGAGCAGGAGTGTCACACATTCAGCAAGACTCATGATTAATGCACTGCAACAAATTGAATCAACCTAACCGATCAGCTATTGAATCAACTAACCCATCAGCGTCAACCTAACCCATCAACACCTAGTCTAGATAAATAAACATGACATAAACACCCGATGAACAGAGCACGAATGCAGCCGAATCTAGGGTTTGAGCGAGGCGCACCAGGAGACGGCGAAGAAGGCGAAGCAGAGGCAGCGGGTGACGCCGGAGACCAGTAGCGGCGCAAGGAGGAGCACGAAGAAGGCGCAGACTCCGTAGACGATGGAGGCGTCGGTGTCGTAGAGGCAGTAGGAGCGCTCGTCGTACTCGTCCGGCACCACCTTGCCCTACGAGACAGAGAAGGGGCTGTCAGCCCCGGTGCAGGCGGGGGGAAAGGGGACGAGGAGGGGTGGGAGGGTCGGGGGGAGGCCAGAAGGTGCTGCGTTGCTACTTGGCGCCGACGGCGAGGAGGAAGGCGAAGACGTTGAG
>NC_041385.1:2135373-2136082 GCF_002162155.2 Triticum dicoccoides | reverse complement strand
GGGAGGCCAGACGCGAGGTGGCGAACCCGGTCGCGGGAGGAGGGGGGACGGAGAGGGAGGCAGCGCTCGGCTCCGGGACGGCGAGCACGGGGGGGAGGGGGGCAGCGAGCACGGCCCGGGACGGCGAGCACGGGGCGGTAGTGGTCGGTGGTGGATTGGGCGCGGGTGAGATGAGGCAGGGGGAGAGATTAGAGAGAAATGTGGATTGGGGATTTAGTGTGGGGGGAAGCTTACTAATGGCGCACCCCGCAGCGGTGCGCCATTAGTATGTTTTTTTAGATAGCAATGGCGCACCCCCCGTCGGTGCGGCATTAGTAATCTTTTTTTATATAGCAATGGCGCACCAGCCAGAGGTGCGCCATTAGTAATCTTTTTTTTATATAGCAATGGCGCACCAGCCAGAGGTGCGCCATAAGTAATTTTTTTTATTATTTTTGTTGCATCTAATAATTTTTAAGAAAATGAATATGAGTATGAAACAATAATATTTTTTTATAAAAAAAGTAATATTTTTTTAAAAATATCATCAAATTTGTTATTTGAAAATATTTATGAATATGAAAAAATATCATCAAATTTATTATTTAAAAATATCATCAAATTTGTTTTTTGAAAATATAATCAAATTTGTTTTTTTTGCAATTTTAGTTGCATTCATTTGTGACGGTGGAGCGGGCCGGGGAGGGTGCGGGGGGTGCTCGGCCGCGGT
>NC_041385.1:2091270-2134656 GCF_002162155.2 Triticum dicoccoides | reverse complement strand
CGGTGGGTCGTCGGCGGCGGTGGAATGGGGGAGGGTGCGGGGGGTTCGCGGCGGTCGGTGGAGCGGGGGAGAGGGTGCGGAAGGTGCTCAGTGGCGAGGGGGACCGGATCTGGCAAGGTGGGATAGCGATCGAGATGGAGGGGGTCGAGATCGAGTGTCCATGAAATTTAAAAACATTCATGAGTTCAAAAAGTGCCCATGAAATATAATCGAGAAATGAAGTCTACAATTTAAATACAATCGATATTAGCTAGCTATCTGTTCACAATCTTCTTGCCTTTATTTTTCGTAAATGGAGTTCTTCTCTTGAACGGACGTCGTTTACGTAGGGTGGTCCTGCTTCTTCTTGTGGTGTATGTTGATACTTCATCGTCGTCGTCATGTTCCATATTCGGGTCACCGTACTTGTCGAAGTCTTGCTCATTGGCGACTCCATCCATTCCGATGATCTTCCTTTTGCCTCTCCTCACGACAACACGACTGGGCTTTGGCGGGTCGGTAATGAAGAAGCATTGGTCCACTTGGGAAGCCAGTACCCATGGCTCATTTTTCGCGGTGACGTTTGCGCCCGCGGTCTTGGATTTGGCTTTGGGTATAACCATGATGGTGAAATACCGGTCTTCTTTTATGACGCTCTTGGCCCATTTGACACGAAACATCGGGACCTTCTCTCCAGCATAGCTCAGCTCCCAGATCTCCTCAATCCTTCCGTAGTATCTGTCCTTGTCATTACCGGTGTAGGATTCCATCGTTACCCCGGAGTTCTGATAACCATCGCTCTTCATGTCCTTTCCCTCGGTGTAGAATGTGTAGCGGTAGATATCGTACGCCTCATACGTCATCAGGTTGTGCTCAGCGCCCTGTGACAAGGCGAATATGAGTTGTTCTTCCGCGGAAGAATCCTCATGTAAAGGGTACGACAGAAGCTTCTGCTTGAACCAACGCGTGAAACATGAGTTGTGCTCTTTGATTATATCTCCATCCGTCCTCTATTGGCCTCGGTCATTGTACGTCTTCTCAATAAAGGTTTTGTGCTCTACCACCCAAGGATCGACCATGTCTATGTGTTGTAGCGCGACTAGGTTTGCTCTTTCAAAGTCGGCGAGTCGACCCTCGAAGTCGACATGTATTTTGCGGCGACCCTCACGGTGACCCCATCCAGCGAGCCTGCCGAGGTGCCTGTTGACAGGCAGACCAATGGGGTTCTCGATGCCTAGATAATTTGTGCAGTAGGAGATGCACTCTTCGGTCAGAAAGCCCGTGGCTATGCTTCCCTCTGGGCGTGACATGTTGCGAACGTATCCTTTGATGACACCGTTCATCCTTTCGAACAGCATCATGCTGTGCAGGAACGTCGGCCCGAGTTGGATGATATCCTCCATGATATGGACTAGCAGATGCTCCATAACATCGAAGAATGCGGGCGGGAAGTACATCTCAAGCTCGCATAGTATCACCACAATCTCTTCCTGTAGCCTTCTGAGTTGCCTCACGCCAACCGACTTTCAAGAGATGACGTCGAAAAAGTTGCATAGGCCAAATAGCACTTCACGGACGTGCGTGTCCGTGATCCCACGGATTGCAACTGGAAGTATCTGCGTCATCAGCACGTGACAGTCGTGAGACTTCATCCCGCTGAACTTCTGCTTCGCTGTGTCTAGGTATCTGCTTATCTTCCCCGCGTAACCGTAAGGAAGTTTTACTCCTATGAGGCAGGTGAAAAACTGATCGATCTCCTCCTGACTTAGAGTGAAGCACGCGGGAGAAGCAGCTCTTGAATATGAGGGTCCTGCACCTAGCCCATTGATGGTCCATCGTCGTCTGCTCCGCCGCCATCTTTATCTTCATGATCATGCCCTTCGTCTGCTCCGGCATCTTCCTCATCATCATGTCCTGCATCTTCTACATGATGACTGTGTACAACATCACCGTCGTGATCATGTCCTGGAGATTCTTCGTCTTCTCGCCCACCCGAGCCGCGGTGGTTGTCTTGCTGCCCTTCCTCATTTCTTGCCCGGCCCCCATGGACGACTTCGTAGTCATCTTCATCACCTTGCCACCGATAGCCATCCATGAAACCACGCAATAGCAGGTGGTCCCACACCTGCCCGGAATCCGGGTCCGCAATAAGGCGCTTCAGCTTGCATCTTCGACACGAACATCTTATCTCCGTCTCGTTCTTTTGAAGCATCTCGGCCTTCGCGGAGCTCAAAAACCTATTCATGATGCCTT
The DNA here is from genome assembly GCF_002162155.2 of Triticum dicoccoides. Classification (NCBI taxonomy): domain Eukaryota; kingdom Viridiplantae; phylum Streptophyta; class Magnoliopsida; order Poales; family Poaceae; genus Triticum; species Triticum dicoccoides. Next base: position 2,132,424 of record NC_041385.1, on the reverse strand, counting down.
CGGTCATCGTGCAGACCATGGTCGCCTGCGGGGTAGAGCAAAATGATATTTTAGAACCAAGAAAAAATTTGGCACGACTTTCCCTAAAAATAGGACCAAAAAGAATGCGTAGTGCCAAAATTCTCGCCGCAACGGAAATGAATCAACATTCCGGCAAAATATTGGCAACTATCGCATTTCAAATACCGGTACCTACAAACACAAACATATATGCAACACCACAAACATATGCAACACCACAAACATACATAGATCTAGCTAGGCCACAAAAAGTACATGTGCACGTTGTTGGAGGGAGAACAACATAAAGATAGCTTCCCCCTTACTTACCTATCAAAAAAGGTAATTTAACCACTTAATTTGGATGAATCTATGGTGCAAATGAGGTGAGGAGGAGGAGGCAGCCGAGACAAGCTTGGTGGAGGAGGTGGAGACAATGAAGTGGGGAAAATGAGTGGGTAGGTGTGGCTGTCCAAAATATCTTGTTGGTCCGAGGTTACTAATGGCGCACCACCTGCAAATGCGCCATTAGTAACCCTAGTTACTAATGGCGCACCTACTGGTGGTGCATCATTAGTAGATTTGCAAAAAAATAAAAAAATATATATATATACTAATGGCGCACCGTGGCATAGTGCGCCATTACTAGTTTAAACTAGTAATGGCGCACTATGCCACGGTGCGCCATTAGTAGTTTTGCAAAAAAAAAAGAATAAAAAACTACAGTAGTTGCGCACTGTGCCAGGATGCGCCATTAGTATGTTTGGAAAAATAAAAAAACATTGTTACTAGTGGCGCACCATGTGTCTGGTGCGCCATTAGTGCCTTCCACACTAATGGCGCACCTGCACATGGTGCGCCACTGCTATATAGTAGTGGCGCACCACATGTCAGGTGCGCCATTAGTTTCCATTTCATCTATAGCCCTTTCCCTAGTAGTGAGAAGAGGAGAGAAATGCCCTGTCGCGTGCGAGCCAGTGGATTTGTCGAGCGGTGGAAACCGTCATTTGGCCTCGACCGTTAGCCGTGGCCACGTGGTCCCGATAGGCAGAAGCGGAAGCAGGAGCCGCTGGAGGAGTACAACATCAACAACATCCTAGCGGCCATGCTCCACGAGGTACGGGCGGAGAACTTATTCTGTCTGCACCCCTTCCCGGAGCTGAAGGTTGCAGCTGCAGCGGTGGCGCTCATTCTAGGGTAAACCACAACCCCCCGGTCGACCCCGTTGCGGGCGCAGTCGCGGGGCATGCGCTACTCCCGGAATGGGCCAACCTTGCTACCGCACCCAACGGAGCCACATGCCCTCAAGCGCCACCGCCTTGTTGCCATGTCATCCAAGCCACTAGTTCACAACGACGAGGGAAAGGCACGGTCACTACGGGAACCACCAGGAGCCGAGCGAAGTCGCGTTCTACATCGTCATCACCCATGCCAAGGACTGCCTTGGCGGCCATGGCGCGGCCCCAACTGCTGTTGAGATTTCCGTCGGCGGCTGATCAAATGGATGAGTGGTGAGCCACCATCCAACGCTTGATTGGCTTCACCGAAGCGGAAGGATCACAACAACCGCCCAGCCACGGCCTCCCCAGGCAATGACAACAGCCCACGCTGCTGGCCGTACCGAAGGGGCCACCCCCATGGTACAGTCTCGCAGCGGCAACCAGCCCAGGGGCTGCACCACCAAAGCCTGACGGTGTCTTGAAGGCCTCCTCCGGCCCTCGAGCGCGTCAGGGATGACGACAAGATCCGGAGGATATGTAGAGGGAAGACGCATGCGTCACCGTTGAGCAATGTCGTGACGCTCTCCGCCGATCCGACGGATGCGATGGCCCAAACGTTGACGAGCCCACGCTCAGTGGAGGCAGACAGCTGCCCTTCGAGTTTGGGTGTCCTGCCTTCACCAGAGAGCTGAGGCAAGTCTGTTGGCCATCAGCTTGCATGTTCAAGCCAGAAATACCAGAGAAGTACGACAGAAGGCTAAACCCGGCAGAGTTTTTGAGCATCTACACCATCATCGTTCAAGCTGCCGGAGGAAGAGATGACAAGGTATTCGCCAATTACTTTCCTTTGGTACTTAAGTCAAAGATGAGGTCTTAGCTAATGCACCTGCCGGAGAACTCCATTTCGACCTGGGCTAACATGTGTCGTGAGTTCATTGGCGCCTTTATGGACGGCCCTCAATAACCAGGGCGGCCTAGCGCTTTGCAGCTCCTCCGGTAGAAGAAAGGAGAGACTCTGCAGAAGTACTTGCAATGATTCAGCAAGGTCCACAGAAATATTGCAGACATCCACCCGACAGCTGTAATACCTGGGTTCCACTCCAATGTGCGCAATCGTCGGATATGTTCCAAGATGAACGTGCGATTGCCCAAGATTGTGAAGGAGCTCTACACTTTGGCAGACAAGTGTGCTCGGGTGGAGGAAGGGAGGAAGCTCCCTGGAGAAGAGGATGGTGTCGACATCGATTCAGAAGATGAAGACGAGGCCGCCAGTCAGAAGAAGAAAGGAAAGAAGTGCATAAGAAGCACAAGGACAAGACAATGATGGCCGTTGAGGGATCGAGCACGCTCAATACCGACAAGAAGGCCAAGACTGAAGCCCCCAGCAAGGAAGCTGCCACGTGCGCTGATTGCCGGGAGGCTGTGGCTACCGAGAAGGCTGGGAAGGGAGACGATCCATACTGTAGGATCCATCGGACCAAGGGCCATGATTTCCAGGAGTGTCATCACGTTGAGCAGCTTGTCAAGAAGCAGAGGGCTGAGTATGAGAAGCGAGATAAGGAGAAAGGTCAGAATGGTGCCGGCGGAAAGGGCCGAGGTGGTGAAGCAAATCGCCCCCGCAAAGCTCCTCGGAACCAAGGGAAACCCGCCAGGGGCCATGGGAAAGAGGATTGCAACGTTGAAAGTGAGGATGGGGATGAAGAGGAAACTAGTAGGCAGGAATTCCGGAAAGCCACTGATTGCAACGTTGAAGTGAGGATGTAGAAATGTGCTTCTTCATGTGTGCTTATGTGTGACTTTGTGCAAATTTTCAGAGTTTAATAAATGCGGTTGGGAAAGTTTTTCTAGATGCTGAGCATTGGATTTGTGTTAGGCACTTACACCGGAACTTCCACAAGAAGTTCCAAGGGGAAGCACTAAAAACCTACTGTGGGCCACTTCAAGATTAACAAATTTACCAGCATTCCATTGCAATTTACTTCATTGTATGAATTAATCGTCATGTGTAGGATATACTGCCTCACAACATCAATCATAGGCTGGAACCAATCAATGATAGGAGCAGCATGGTTTACACAATGGGACAAGAGGTGCTAACTTGCAATTTGTATGGATTGTAATGAATGTTTCACTTAGTGTTGTACTTGATGTTGCAGGAGAGGGCTCATGTTACAAGGGTGGTGCCACCTGGACCTCTGCCAGAGCAATCCAGTTTTATAGCTGATGCCAGATATTTGATACCCCAGAGAAGAACAAATACTATTGCAACTGTTAGACGAAGAACAACACTGGCAAGCAGAGGCAAGAGAAGGGCAACAACATAAGTGGTACCAAATGCAGGTCCAGAGCAATCCATTTTATGATTTTTTAACATTTTATTTCAAATTCTCATTTTTAAAATCCACAGTGCATGTACTTAATTTATAATACTTCTCAAATGCAGATGAGCCAGGAACAAGTGCTAATGCAGGCAGAGCAGTGAAGAAAACAAGAGGTGGTGGAAGAGCTGGTGCAAGAAATGGTGGAAGGGCTGGTGAAAGAGGAGGTAGAGCTGGAAGAACTGCTGGTGGGAGAGGATCTGGAAGAGCTGCTGGTGACACAGGAGCTGGAGGAAATGCTGCTAGAAGAGGAACTAGCCCAGAAGCAGCAGGAAGAGGAGCTGGGCCAGGAGGGAGAAGAGCTGAAGATTATGCTCTGTGGCAGTTGATGTTTGGACAGGATGGAGCAAGAAATGCAATCCCAGACTTGAATGAGGAGATTTCGGTGACACAGAATGCCCCTATGACTCCAGAACATTAGTTCATCACTTAGCTGATTTGCTAAATTAGTTCATTGGTGAACTGCAAAAAATGTGCCAGTTCATGTATGGACTGAAGCTTGCAACACAACAAATTTTGTAATGCATGACCTTCATCTTGGCCATGTTGGATATCTTTTATTATGCATGTATGGACAACCTCAAATTGGTATGATCCAATTTATGTGTTTGGAGAAAATCAAGTTTATGTGTTTGCAAAAAATCAAGTTTATGTGTTTGCAAAAATTCAAATGTATGTGTGTTTATGGTCAAGTTTATGATCTTGTTTAAGGGCAACCTCAAATTGCTATGATCTTGTTTATGGTCAAGTTTATATTTTGCAAAAATTCAAATGTATGTGCACAGATATGATCTTTTATATACTTGATGTACAAATATTTCCAAAAAAACTAGCCCCTAAAAAAGTGTGTGATCCTGGGACTCAAACCCAGGACCTGCGTATTGCATCAGTGCGCTTTTACCATTGGGATGTGAGAGGATATTGAGCACAATAGGCCAACTAACACTTTTGAATATACCTCCTATCCATCTTGGTCGTCCGATCACAAATGGATGGACATTGAATCGTCTGCCACCTCTGGCAAAATAGGACGCCGCACAACGCCGTCTGTACGCCGGTGGGCCATCGCCACTTCCAGCCAATGCCCCTTCCCGCCAATGCCTCTTCATGCCATGGCCACTTACCGTGTTCGCCTCTTCCCGCCAATGCCACGCTCGGTCGCTATAAAAGTCGTGCTCACCACAGCCAAACTCAATCTAAACCCAAGCCGTGCTCACCGCGACAGTCATCGTGCGCGAGCTCATCACCACCTAGGCTACCATCACCGGAACCTGGGATCACATCACCCATCCTTGTTCCCCTTCAACTAATGTTCCTCCACCCAATCCATCTCCACAGCTAGAGCACGAGCCATGGGAGCCATGGCTGCACGCTCCGCTCTAGCCCCAGCCATGTGATCCTTGGCCACGAGCTCCGCTGCTAACCGTGGTGCATGCAGTTGATTAGCAGACTGCCCTGCTGATCTCGTATGACACTACGGTGAGGGAGGACTCCAGCCGTAGATTCACCGAGGAGCGTGACACTGTCGTGGGACTGCCCACTCATGTCGATGCAGACCCCAATAGAGTGAGGTAGGGCATGGAATACCACCACTCCGCGCATGACGCCATGGTCAGAAGGCAAGCTGCAGCACCTGGGAAGGCACTAGCAAATTACAACCATGCCGGAGCCGAGCCGCAGCTGTCCCATACCTGAGAACATCGAGTTGTCGTCCGACGAGGATTAGAAGTTTCAGAAAAGTTCAGAACTAAAAACTAAATTTTTGCTAAGTGGTCAATGTTAGTGCTCAAGTTTCAGAAGTGTTAGTGCTCTAGTCAGTGTTAATCAAGTTAGTGGTCAGTGTTAGTGGTCAGTCTTAATCAAGTTAGTGCTCAAGTGTTAACCATGCTTTGTTACTACTCTACTCAGTCTTAGTGGTTAGTGTTGTACTGAATAGCATTGTTGGTGCAATAATCTACTTACCTTGTGTTATGGAAATTGTTGACAGAGACAGGTATGGACTAACTTGTTTGCTAGTGCATACAGAGAGAAAAGTCCATACACAGCCGAAGAACATGTTGTCTCTGGTGTTGAGTTCACGGAACTTCACCGAAGTGCATCTACGTTGAAGAGAAGACTGAGTTATAAATGTTGATCGGATTAAGACCAGGAGATTGATGAGACAAATTCGACCCCTCGAAAGTTTTCTGCTGAAGCAAAGCAATTGATTCGGTACTGTCGTCTGAAGAAGATGACTACAGTGATGGAAGTCGAAGACTATATGAAGACGTAGCATTCATTTAGTTTTTCTTCTTTTGAGTCATAGGACCTCCATACTATTAAGAGGTGTATAGGTTCTCGATGCTTAGATATGCTGTGATGCTTAGCCAAAACCTATGAAAGTTGCGAGAGAGATCTCTTTGTGCTCCGAGCAAATACTTGTCAGCAAGATACCAAGTTCTTCTTCGCTGCAAGAGATTTGTCTCAGACCAAGGAGTTAGCATTTCTTGCTCCACAAGAACCATTGTGCTCGAATCCTACCGTTGGAATCATGTCGTTCAGCCATTGGTTGAGGCCGATGTCTAATTTGGTATTTTCCCATCCGGGAAGGTTGCGGCTATAAATAGCCACCCCACTCCAACATTGTCCGTTGGCTGCTTCGCTTAAGATTTCTGAGAAGATTGATTTGAGCAACCCCTCTCCGAGTGATTTGATTTTAAGATCCACCTAGAGAAAAATCAAGAGCCCAATCTTAGACAGTGGTTTAGCATCACAATAGTTCTGTGTGAGAGTTCTTGTACCTATTACTATTGAGAGCTGCGCACTCTCTAGATGGATAGGTTTCAGCTTCGAGTTTTGAATAGTATTGTCTTCGCCGAGCCAGATCTTCAGCAACCAAGAGTGATTGTAGTTCGTGAAGGTTGACCGAAGGTTTGGGGACCACCGACAAGGATCTACCACGAGTGAAATCTACCCGGTTCTGATCAGCTCTACGTTGAAGGAGAATAGGGTGAAGAGAGTTTATCTTCCATGTTAAGTTACAGCCCCTCCAACCAGATGTAGGCCTTTAGCGGAAGGGTGAACTGGTCTACCAAATCCTCAGTCATCTTCGAGCACCCCTGGTTCTATTTTCCTTCACTTCTTTACATTTGGCAGATCTATTATGTCCGCTGTGTCAATGGTTATCTGATCTATTTTATTCTGTTTCTTATCTTTCATATCTTGTCGTTGATTGTGTATGTTTTTGTTCAATGCTTGTATATCAGTCTGTCATCTACCTCGGTGATTGTTTTTCTCGTATGCTCTGATCTCTGCTATTTATGTACCTAGTCACTCTTATCCTTCAGAGATATACACCTGTTTTTCATCATGATATTAGACTTGTTAGTCTTCTGCATTATCATTCTCATCGTCAAGCCCATCATGGCCTATACCCGTATCATCATAACTTCCTATCTCGAAGGATTTGTTCCAGAATAGTGAGCTTGTTTATTTCCTTCTCTACCGTATCTTATATTCTGCTGCTGTGTTTGGGATCAGTTGAAAACATTCGAATGAATTTTTGATTCTCCCATTCACCCCCCATCTGGTCGATATAATATCGGTCCTAACAAGCATGTACTGAAATTCAGTTTCAACTGTCTCTAAGTACTTTGCATTTCAAAGCTTCTTTCTCTGCATTTATCAGTTGGAAAGCAAAACTTTAAAATAACAAAGGAACAAAACATTACACATTCCAAACTTGCCAAACTTGCCAAATTTTCAACATTACACATTCTAGTTTCTTGAGCTTACAATCACACAAAACCCCTGCTAAGGAATGCAACCACGGCATAAACCACAACACTAGCAAGAATCACAAGTACAAGAAACCGATCAAAATTTTCCTAGTTTTACTCTGCTCATCTATTTTTTCCTCTCTTTCTTCATCCTCTGAATCTCCCGTTCCTTCTCAAACATACTAAGTTGCAGCTTCTTGTTATCATCTGCAAGCTTGTGAATAACAAGCCTTGATCTCCCGTGCCATGGATCATCCATCCAACTCAAATACCCACAAGATTTCAACCCCTGTCCATTTCAATTGCAGAAAGAACATTCAGTACAAAATTTGGACATGGAAAAATTCAGTGAAACCAAATTGATACCTCATATGGACAGCTCAGAAAACGTCGCCCTACATTAAATCCTTCATTGCACACTCGCACAACAGACATCAGATTGCAGCCACATTCAGCCGTATGATCTTGGCAATTTTCATTTGCACTGTTCTCCCCTCCCTACAAATCGCGCGTGCAGTCAGACACACGAACCTATGGCAACAAAACAATGAAAGGACACACCTTCATGGATTTTTGTGAGCCAAATGTAAGCTTAGAGCTCACTCTCCACTCGCCATCCATGTTATCAGCGTTCACGCAACCGTTCCTGCTGCTGCAGCCGCCGACGTGATTGAGGCTGCTACCGTGGTTGAGGCTGCCAGTGTGATCAAGACAGCCGTTCCGACCGCCTACCACTGGCACACGATGGGATCTGGCGTGCATGGTAGCCCATGTGTTCACTTCGCATGCGATTTTGGCCTAAATGAGTCTGGATCAGAGTTAATGTATGACTATTATGTTTTTTTGTTTGTGTATGCATCCGTTACCGCCGCGAAGGTTTCTGTACCCTAGGTGTAATTAACTCTATCTCGTATACTGCTACATAGATCTGGTGAAGAGCTATCTTGCCACATTATGGGGACTTTGCTGCCCATCCGCTAGACTTGGAGAAGGGTGTTGCTGACGCTGCTACTTACCCCGGGACCGATGCTGACTTTGATTGCCCTGGGTGAGGCCACTCCACCCGGCCAGGTCACTGATTCTTGTGCTGCTCAGCAAGCCCTCCGGCTGGCCATGGACGACTGTAGGTGCTTGCCCAGATCATCCCCCGCTCTGGCAGCTATTGTTACTAGTCATTGCCATCGTTTGCCACTCTAACCCATCCGCTGCTGGAATGAATCACCACCAATGAAGAAAATAGAGGTGATAGGATAGAGGGACCACACATTTATAGAAATTCCTCTTGTATATAAGATGTACTATGAAAGAAACACATCTTGCACCACAGAAATAGGCCACGTTTTGGCTTATAATATGCACCAAACACCATGGTTTTAAGTAGTGTTTACAAGAGGTCTTGCGCTAATGGATTTTAATTTGAACACATGAACAAACATTTTAAATAGCGCCCTATAGCTCCACTATAGCACCCTGTAGCATTTAGAAGAGGTCCACCGCTAAGTGGCTTAGCATGCTATTTAAAACTATGCAAAAGACCATAATCACATTTTTACGGAAATGTTAAAGCCCACATGTGTGGGTGTTAGCCATCTCAATCACACGCCTCCATCGCCGTCCAACAGTCTCTGCATGAATCTTGGCACGTTTTGGCTGATTTTGTGTGCCACGTAGGACAAGGCGCGTGTGTGGTGTGTGACATAGTTCGCCCACACGCCGGTTGCCTCCCCGCGGTCAGCGGTTACCACTCGGGGGTGTGCGGTGGAACTGCTCTGCGCCGGCATGCCACGCTCGACCGTGGTTGCCGTCAAACACGTCGCGCACTTCGCCCCCCTCCCCTCACCGTTCCATTTACTCCTCCCCTCAGTTACTCGCACAACCCACCCCGTAGTTCAGTTGATTGGAGGAGAAGGCAAGAGAAGAAGGCAACGACGGAAGCGGAAGAGTCGACGGCATCCGCGGCCATCGGTGGGACTCGCCGGACCGGAGCGTCTTCACCGGAACGCCTGCAGATTGAAGGTAATGCTCCCTCCCACGCACAAAATCCTTGCCTGCATTTCTCCCCTCCCCTCTGTGGTCGATGCTTCGCTCGAGATTCATCGAGATTCAGGCAGGTTCACCATGCGCCGGCGTTCCCGCTGGCGATGGAGTCTTGCGCTTGCCGTTTTCGGTGGCATTGAGCAGTTTCATCGCCGCCGCGGTGGCGGTCACGCTAGTCTGGTTCGGCCTGTCCGGAGCCAAATCCTGGTTGTGCCTTGGGATTGGGTCATCGTCTTTCTGTCCGATAGTTGCTCATTGCCTTGAAATGCTATTTGCGATCAATGAAGTGAGAATTTTGTTAATGAATTTCAAGTTATGATAGTTGCCGTTGAACCCTAGATCTAGGTAGTTGTTTTTCAAAGTGCATTATGAATGCAAACATGGTAGTTTCAGTAACTATCTGCACTGTATGGCAACTAATTTCCTGATCGACTGTGATAGTTGCCACAAATATGTTTTCCATGTGGCAACGGATTTCGTTCACATGCTATGGCTGTTGCCATGCTGTAGGCATGGTAAAGTGTAGTAAATATGTAGTCATGGCAGTTTCAGCAACTATGCACACTAGATGGCAACTGATTTCCACATCAACTATGTCAGTTGCCACATATATGCTTTCCATGTGGCAAATATTTCTGTGAACACAGTATGGCTGTTGCCGTGTTGTTGGCAGGATAATGTGGCAAATTCACAGTACTGCAGACCCAAATTTTGTGTTTTGCCACGCTGAATTGTGGCAACTGACAGGATAATGTGGCATGGTAAAGTGTAGTAAATAGGTAGTCATGGCAGTTTCAGCAACTATGTGCACTGGATGGCATCTAACTTCCACATCAACTGTGTCAGTTGCCACATATATGCTTTCCATGTGGCAAGTATTTCTGTGAACACAGTATGGCTATTTGCCATGTTGTAGGCAGGATAATGCGGCAAATTCACTGTACTACAGACCCAAATTTGTGTTTTGCCACACTGACTTGTGATATCAGAACATATTTGGCCGTACTAAATGGCAATTCATTTTTAATATGAGTTTAGTGTGTGCATTGCAATTACAGGTTGTTCAGTAAATGTTTTCAACGCTTTTTTTGAATTTGTGTTGTATTTTAACATGGCAATTTCAACCTAGCATTTTTTTCCTTTGAACACATGGCAACTCATTTTTGTATGAGGACAGGGTGTGAGTTACCACATTTTATGTTTGTGCAGCGGAAGATTTCTGCCTTTCTTTCGTATAATATCTTGTGCTAACATGTCAACTTCAACATTTTTTTATAAGTGCAGTACGATCTGTACATTTTTCAAATGAAGCCAATGTGTTTAATTTCCACATTTATGTTTTCGACAATCATAGGGGTGCATGTGTGTTCATATGATATTTGCCTTCACTATTTGCCATTTCAATTGAGCCCATGTGGCAAGCACATTCTGTTAGGTGGCAACTTCTTACTTCATACATTTCATTTCCACCCTGACAATTTGGTTTGTTCTTACCTCAGCAGAATGGCTCGCGGCGATCATCAAAGCGATGATGATGATTTCATGGATGTACCGCAGCAGAATCGGGAAACTGGACGGAGAAAAGATGGCGATGAGGTAACTGTCCACCCCCTGCCCCCCTCCATATGTTTTTGGATGCCACATCGAGCTTGCAATCGTCTGGTAGGAACTAAATTTTCATGACAGTGTAAACATTTCAACAAATGATCATTTGTCTGTTTTGTAGAAGAATAAACGTACTCGCAATAGGGCTTCGCATGAACGCCTGACTTCATTGACCGCGGGATTTACCGACGAGCAGAAGGGAGCTGCTGCTGAGATGGGTATGCAGGTTCTGATGGATGTTCGGTGCAAGAATCTTGTGAACCCTGTATGCGACTGGCTTGGTGAGATTTATGACCCCGCCTCGAGGGAATTTGTGATTCCAGGACGTGGAAGACTGTCGTTGGACGAGGAATCCGTGTTCTGTACTTTGGGTGTGCCCCGTGGAGAAATCAAAGTCCCGTATGAGGTCAATAATAAGATCGAGGGAACGTTGTTTCCCCGTTTGTTTCTTGGGTTGGAATCCATGCCGAACATGACTTTCCTGGTAGATTCGCTGCAGGCCATGACAACCCATGGCCAGGTTTTTAAGATGAAGCTACTCATGTACCTCATCTCAGCTGTTTTTTCGCCGACCACTTCTCTTCGCCCAAGCAACAAATGCTTCCCCATCCTGGTGAATGATCTATCTCTTCTCCTTTCTTTTCTTTCAATCTTTTTGGCTCCGATGTCATGTGTAAGCTAGTCACTGTCAGTTTTTTTATGTTTTTTCATTTGATTTCTGATGTGGCAACTTCTTGTCCTGAAATTTGTGCCGTGCAGGCGAAACTGAAAGATGTGAAGAACATGAATTGGTGTAAGTTCATTGCAGACTTCCAGCACGATGCATTCTCAAACAAGATGTACCAAAAGAGTTGTCGACTCCATTTAATGGTATTTTTTTACCAGTCCTTTTTGTGAACACTCTTTAACACCTTTTTTTATGCATGGCAACCATGATGGTGACATTGATGCAAATAACATCATAACAAGATGGCAACTGCCATCATACCATGATGGCAACTAACACAGACAGATGGCAACTTATTCTTTTCTTTTCATGCCATTCAACTTGATGATTGAAGGAACATACATTAGCTTGTTTTTGCAACATACCATGACAGCAACTGATATTTTTTCCTTTTTAAATTGTTGTACATCAGCTCATGTACGTTGATTGTCTTGATCTATCCACCGTGGACTTCACTGGGACAGGAGGCCCGCCGCCTACACACAAGTTTGCTATTTCTGCGTGGACTTATGATGTTGTCAAGGCGGTGCTTGCTCCAGACAGGGTAACTGATACAAAATATGGGAAACTATGGGTTAGTTCTGGTTTCTTTCTTTACACAACATTATTTCAATTTTGTTGTTGCACAACATATGAAAAAAATCCTCATATGGCAACAGTCTGTTGCTAATAGGAGATGACTACCTTGTTAGCCATGTCTGTCTGCGCATGGTATCCATGTCTCACGCCACATGGCAACTATTTCATCCATGCTGAAACTCTTACTCTATTCCTCTTTTTTTGTAATACATGAACTGTTAGTTTGTGTTCATTATTTTCTCTCTCACATCCTAAATGTTTTTTGGTTATTTCCAGCTAATGGCCAAGCATGCTATAGACTACAGCGTGTTTGGTGGGCCTCAAAACTTTGGAAAGTGGATGGACGTGCACTCAGCTCCGTCTTGTCCTACTGAGGTAATCAATGATATATATCTATGGTTGCTTTGGTTTATTTTGATCTTGTGCACGTGACTCTAATATGGTTGGTTACTGCTGCTTCTTGTTTTGTGCACAGGTGAGGGCACCTGTCGAGCATCTAATTGGGCAGTTTGCATCTGGAATGACCGGCTTGATTGGGAAGTTGGTTGAAGATTGGACGTCCCTCAATGGCTCTGACAGAGACACGGTCGCGAGGCAGTTCACAACATTTGTTGCCGGACAGACACATTGGTCAACTGGTTGTCGTGGTTGGTACGACTACAATAGTTTTCGGGAGCTCCCTGACACACAAGATGAACTAGATGGAGATGCTGCTCTCAACCAGGATGATGACGATGACATGGAGAACGTGCAGCGCTACACCGACGATGATGAACATGTCGAAATTCGTGAAGGCGGTAAGCAAAGCAAGGCTGCAACAGATGTCCCCTCACCGGAGAAAGTCAAAGAACATACAGCTGCGAGAGGCAAGGGGGTGTCGCCATCAAATAGGGGGAGGGCTCCAGAGGATGTTGGGCACGGCTCTCCTGGCAAGAGGTCTAGGACCGATCCTGTAGCTTCTAGGAGGAGGTTCGACTTCTATTTTTAGTGTTTTGTTTTGCCTATCTTTTTGAACAAACTGACCCTTTTTTGCATTTGCTTTGGTAAGCATGGCAATGATTTTTGTGTCTGACACTTGGCATCTTTTTTGCCACTTCCTTATATGTGTAGTGAGGCGTCAGCTGGTGGACGAGCAGTTATGAAGAAACAAGCACCAACGCCAACCCGTGTTTCTGCTCGATTGAAGAAGGGTGCCCCCATTGCTGGTGACACCCATTCCACCAGGTCATCTCCTCGTACGACCATGTCCAACACCGGGGATCCTGTTGTGTTGCCAGACTTGAGGAAGCCAGTCAAGAAGTAGGTTATCCCTGTTCTTTTCATTGCCACAGTGCTATATTTTTGCTTTTCAATGCAGCTGTTCAGCTTGCCACATGGGCTAATACCATCAGTCCCACATGGCAACTGTTGTTTTTTTCAATCATCTCTCTCTTTTCAACTGCATGGCATCTCCTGCTTGTTTTTGCATGGCAACTGCTATCTAGGCCAAATGGAAACTCTTAATGCACCTACATGTCAACTACCATCTTTCCATTGGCTTGTGTGCTCATCAATATCTAGTTTTGAAACTACAGCCCTGGCACATCAGACATTTTTTTCATTTTTTCAAGATGGCTGCCATGGCAACCCCTACTTGTTCTGCATGGCAACTGCTAACTATTCCATATGGCAACTCTTATTCCACCTATATGGCAACTACCCAGCTTTGCATTGGCTTGTGTGCTCACCCATACCTAGTTTTTAAATGGCAACCCTGGCACTTCACACATTTCATTCATTTTTTTAAGATGGCTACAATGGCAAAAAATATTGTTCATTTCCTTAATACTTTTCATGTGCTTTTTCTTTGCAGGGTGAAGAAGACTACTACACACGTGACCATTCATATCATAAGGGACCCACTCGAACGCCTTCATTCAAAGCTGTCGACGGGTGGCAACTCAGCTGTTCATGAGGCGCCAGTCGACAAAACTGCTGCTGCACCATCAACTGTTCCCACTAGCTCTGACGCAAGCAGTCGACCATCTCCGCCGATTACAGATGTGCAGGCTACAACAACAGGCATCCATACATCTGGGAGTGACGAGTCGGTATCAGCCAGGACTGCTGAAATATTGCCCACCCTGCTGGCAATGAAGGATGTGCTACCTCTTGAGCACTGCGTTGGATTTCCTCGAAGAGGAGAGGATGATGCAGTAAAGTAGCGTAAGTATTTCCTTCAGTTTTCGAGAACCAAGGTATCAATCCAGTAGGAGACCACGCACAAGTCCCTCATACTTACGCGAAATGATAGCAACTCGCAACCAACACTTAGGGGTTGTCAATCCCTTCACGGTCACTTACGAGAGTGAGATCCGATAGAGATGATAAATAATATTTTTGGTATTTTTGATAGATAGATGCAAAGTGAAAAGTAAAAGGCAAAGTAAAAACAAAGCAAGTAAATAAAGTGATAGAGATTGATATGATGAGAATAGACCCGGGGGCCATAGGTTTCACTAGTGGCTTCTCTCGACAGCATAAGTATTCTATGGTGGGTGAACAAATTACTGTTGAGCAATTGACAGAATTGAGCATAGTTATGAACATATCTAGGCAATGATCATGTATATAGGCATTCGATCCAAAACAAGTAGATCGAAACGATTCTGCATCTACTACTATTGCTCCACTCATCGACCGCTATCCAGCATGCATCTAGAGTATTAAGTAAAAACAGAGTAACGCTTTAAGCAAGATGACATGATGTAGAGGGATAAATTCATGCAATATGATAAAAACCCCATCTTGTTATCCTCGATGGCAACAATACAATACGTGCCTTGCAACCCTTTCTGTCACTGGGTAAGGACACCGCAAGATCGAACCCAAAGCTAAGCACTTCTCCCATTGCAAGAACTACCAATATAGTGGCCAAACCAAACGGATAATTCGAAGAGACTTGCAAAGATAAATCAATCATACATAAAAGAATTCAGAGAAGAATCAAATATTTTCCATAGATAATCTAAATCATAAACCCACAATTCATCGGTCTCAACAAACACACCGCAAAAAGAAGATTGCATCGAATAGTTCTCCACAAGAGAGGGGGAGAACATTGTATTGAGATCCAGAAGGAGAGAAGAAGCCATCTAGCTACTAGCTATGGACCCGAAGGTCTGAAGTAAACTACTCAAACTTCATCGGAGGGGCTATGGTGATGATGTAGAAGCCCTCCATGGTGGATGCCCCCTCCGGCGGAGCTCCGGAACAGGCCCCAAGATGGCATCTCGTGGATACAGAAAGTTGCGGCGGTGGAATTAGGTTTTTGGCTCCTGTTCTGATCGTTCAGGGATACGTAGGTATATATAGGAGGAAGGAGTACGTCGGTGGAGCGCCGAGGGCCCCACGAGGTAGGGGGCGCGCCCTCCACCCTCGTGACCGCCTCTGGCACTGCTTGGAGTAGGGTCCAAGTCTCCTGGATCACGTTCGGTTTGAAAATCACGATCCCGAAGGTTTCATTCCGTTTGGACTCCGTTTGATATTATGTTTCTTCGAAATACTGAAAAAGGCAAAAAACACCAATTCTGGGCTGGGCCTCCGGTTAATAGGTTAGTCCCAAAAGTAATATAAAAGTGGAAACTAAATCCGAATATAGTCCAAAACAGTAGATAAAGTAGCATGGAGCAATAAAAAATTATAGATACGTTGGAGACGTATCAAGCATCCCCAAGCTTAATTCCTGCTCGTCCTCGAGTAGGTAAATGATAAAAAAGAATTTTTGATGCGGAGTGATACTTTGGCATAATTTCAATGTAAAACTTCTTAATTGTGATATGAATATTCAGATCCGAAAGATTCAAGAAAAAAGTTCATATTGACACAAAAATAATAATACTTCAAGCATACTAATCAAAGCAATCATGTCTTCTCAAAATAACATGGCAAAAGAAAGTTCATCCCTACAAAATCATATAGTTAGGCTATGCTTCATTTTCGTCACACAAAGATGTTCCCAACTTCTAAACCCCCGATGACAAGCCAAGCAATTGTTTCATACTTAAATAATCTCAAACTTTTTCAACCTTCATGCAATACATGAGCGTGAGCCATGGATATAGCACTATGGGTGGAATAGAATATGATGATGGGGATTGTGTGGAGAAGACAAAAAAGGAGAAAGTCTCACGTTGACGAGGCTAATCAACGGGCTATGGAGATGCCCATCAATTGATGTCAACATGAGGAGTAGGGATTACCATGCAACGGATGCACTAGAGCTATGAATGCTCAACAAAAGAAAACTAGTGGGGATGCATCCAACTTGCTTGCTCATGAAGACCTAGTGCATTTGAGGAAGCCCATCTTAGGAATATACAAGCCAAGTTCTATAATGAAAAATTCCCACTAGTATAAAAAAAAGACAACTTATGAGACTCACTACATGAAGAACAAGGTGCTACTTTGAAGCACAATATATGTGACTCACTACATGAAGAACAAGGTGCTATTTTGAAGCACAAGTGTGGAAAAAGAGATAGTAGCATTGCCCTTTTATTTTCTTTTCTTTTTTTGGCCTTTCTCTTTTTTTTATTTGGGCAATGCTCTAATAATGATGATCATCACACTTCTATTGATTACAACATAAGGATTACAACTCGAAACTTAGAACAAGATATGACTATATAAATGCCTCCGGCGGTGTACCGGGATGGTGCAATGAATCAAGAGTGACATGTATGAAAAATAATGCATGGTGGCTTTGCCACAAATACGATGTCAACTACATGATCATGAAATGGCAATATGACAAAAGTAATGTATGTCATGATGATGATGATGGAAGTTGCATGGCAATATATCTCGGAATGGCTATGGAAATGCCATAATAGGTAGGTATGGTGGCTGTTTTGAGGAAGATATAAGGAGGTTTATGGGTGATAGAGCGTATCGTATCACGGGGTTTGGATGCACCGGCGAAGTTTGCACCAACTCTCAAGGTGATAAAGGGCAATGCACCGTACCGAAGAGGCTAGCAAAGGCAGAAAGGTGAGAGTGCGTATAATCCATGGACTCAACATTAGTCAAAGAACTCATATACTTATTGCAAAAAAATTAGAAGTCATCAAAAATCAAGTACTACGCGCATGCTCCTAGGGGGATAGATTGGTAGGAAAAGACCATCGCTCGTCCCCGACCGCCACTCATAAGGATGCACAAGCCAGGTACACTTCATGTTTCAAATTTGTTACATAACTTTAACCATACGTGCATGCTACGGGACTTGCAAACTTCAACACAAGCATTTCTCAAATTCATAATCACCCAACTAGCACGACTTTGGTATTATCACCTCCATATCTCAAAACAATTATCAAGCATCAAACTTATCTTAGTATTCAATTCACTCAAAAGAAAGGTTCACATATCTTGAACACCAAGTACATTAACATGAAGCAAATTATCATGCTATTAACGACTCTCAAAATAATCTAAGTGAAACATGAGAGATCAATAGTTTCTTTAAAACAAATCCACCACCGTTCTCTTAAAAGATATAAGTGAAGCACTAGAGCAAAAATTATCACGTTCAAAAGATATAAGTGAAGTACTATGAGCAAAACTATCAAGCTCAAAAGATATAAGTGAAGCACATAGAGTATTCTAACAAATTCCAAATCATGTATGTCTCTCTCAAAAGGTGTGTACAGCAAGGATGATTGTGGTAAACTAACAAGAAAAGACACAAATAATACAAGACGCTCCAAGCAAAACACATAACATGTGGTGAATAAAAATATAGCTCCAAGTAAATTACCGATGGAAGTGGACGAAAGAGGGGATGCCTTCCGGGGCATCCCCAAGTTTGACTTTTTGGTGTCCTTGGATTATCTTGGGGGTGCCATGGGCATCCCCAATCTTAGGCTCTTGCCACTCCTTGTTCCATAATCCATCAAAAGAATTCACCCAAAACTTGAAAACTTCACAACACAAAACTCAACAGAAATCTCGTGAGCTCCGTTAGAGAAAGAAAACAAAAGACTACATCAAGGTACTGTAATGAACTCATTATTTATTTATTTTGGTGTTAAACCTACTGTATTCCAACTTCTCTGTGGATAATAAACTATTTTACTAGCCATAGATTCATCAAAATAAGCAAACAACACACGTAAAACAGAATCTGTAAAAAACAGAACAGTCTGTAGCAATCTGTAACTAACGCAAACTTCTGGAACTCTAAAAATTCTACCAAAATAGTAAGTCCTGGACAATTTGTTTATTGAACAGAAGCAAAAAGAATCAATGCAAAATCACGTTCCTGTGATTTAACAAAGTTATATTCGTGCACGCAAAGTTTCTGTTTTTCAACAGAATCAAATCAACTATCATCGTAGGTTATCCTATAGGTTCTACTTGGCACAAACACTAATTAAAAGACAAAACAACATCTAAACAGACGATATATGGATTATTTATTCCTAAACAGAAGCAAAAACAAAAAACACAAAATAAAATTGGGTTGCCTCCCAACAAGCGCTATCGTTTAACGCCCTTAGCTAGGCATAAAAGCGAGGATAGATCTAGGTATTGCCATCTTTGGTAGGCAATCCATAAGTGGCTCTCATGATAGATTCATATGGTAATTTTATTTTCTTTCTAGGGAAGTGTTCCATACCCTTCTTTAAGGGAAATTGGAATCTAATATTCCCTTCCTTCATATCAATAATTGCACCAATCGTTCTAAGGAAAGGTCTACCAAGAATAATAGGACATGAAGGATTGCAATCTATATCAAGAACGATAAAATCTACGGGCACATAATTCCTATTTGCAAAAATAAGAACATCATTATTCTTCCCATAGGCTTTTTAATAGTGGAATCCGCAAGGTGCAAGTTTAGAGAGCAATCATCAAAGTCACGGAAATCTAGCAAATCACACAAAGTTTTGGGAATAGTAGAGACACTAGCACCCAAATCACACAAGGCATAAAACTCATAATCTTTAATTTTAATTTTAATAGTGGGTTCCCACTCATCATAGAGTTTTCTAGGGATAGAAACTTTCAACTCAAGTTTTTCTTCATAAGATTGCATCAAGGCATCAACAATGTGTTCGGTAAAGGCCTTATTTTGACTATAAGCATGTTGAGAATCTAGCACGGATTGCAACAAGGAAATACAACCAATCAAAGGGCAATTTTCATAATTAAATTCCTTGAGATCCAAAATAGTGGGTTTAGCAACATCTAGGTTTTTGTTTCTTTCGATCCCACTTTCATCAATTTCATCATCAAGATCTAGAAACTCCGAATTCTTAGAACGCCTTCTAGGTAAAGGAAGATCATATTCAGTTTCATCAAGATTCATATTGCAAAACAAAGATTTAATGGGGGACACATCAATAACTTTTAGATCTTCATCTTGATTTTCGTAGTAATTGGAAGAACACGCTTTAATAAAGGCATCTTTGGAAGCACGCATCCTAGAGGTTCTTTCCTTGCACTCATCAATGGAAATTCTCATGGATTTGAGAGACTCATTGATATCATGCTTAGGAGGAATAGATCTAAGCTTTAAAGAATCAATTTCAATAGAAATTCTATCAACATTCCTAGCCAAATCATCAACTTTAAGCAATTTCTCTTCAAGCAAAGCAATTAAATTCTTTTGTGAATCCATGAACTCTTTAACACTACTCTCAAATTCAGAGGGCATCTTATTAAAATTTCCATAAGAGTTGTTGTAGGAATTTCCATAATTATTAGAAGGATTACTAGGATAAGGCCTAGAATTAAAACTCCCTCTATAAGCATTGTTTCCAAAACTATTCCTACCAACAGAATTCACATCCATAGATTCATTATTATTCTCAAGCAAAGTAGACAAAGGCATATCATTGGGATCAAGAGGAGTGTTTTTAGGAGCAAACATCTTCATAAGTTCATCCATCTTTTCACTCAAAACATTGATTTCTTCTATAGCATGCACTTTTTTACTAGAAGATCTTTCGGTGTGCCATTGAGAATAATTAGCCATAATATTATCAAGCAATTTGGTAGAATCCCCTAATGTAATTTCCATAAACTTGCCTCCTGCGGTCGAATCTAAAAGATTTCTAGAAGCAAAATTCAATCCGGCATAAAAAATTTGTATGATCATCCATAAATTGAAACCATGAGTAGGGCAATTGTGAAGCATTAATTTCATTCTTTCCCAGGATTGGGCAACATGCTCATGATCAAGTTGTTTAAAATTCATGATATCGTTCCTAAGAGTGATAATCTTAGCGGGAGGAAAATACTTAGAGATAAAAGCATCTTTGAACTTGTTCCAAGAATCAATACTATTTTTAGGCAAAGATGAAAACCAAACTTTAGCACGATCTCTAAGTGAAAACGGAAAATACTTCAATTTGACAATATTGTTATCCGCATCTTTCTTCTTTTGCATATCACACAAATCAACAAAATTGTTTAGATGAGTAGCGGCATCTTCACTAGGAAGGCCGGCGAATTGATCTTTCATAACAAGATTCAACAAAGTGGTATTGATTTCACAAGACTCATCATTATTAAGAGGAGCAATCGGAGTACTAAGGAAATCATTATTATTGGTATTCGAGAAGTCACACAATTTGGTATTATCTTGTGCCATGGCAACAAGTAATCCAACACACAAGCAAACAGAAAGACATCGGAAAAAAAGGCGAACGAAAAAAGAGAGGAGGAGATTGGGAAAGAGAGGGCGAATAAAACGGCAAGGGTGAAGTGGGGGATAGGAAAACGAGAGGCAAATAATGTAATGCGAGAGATAGGGATTGCGATGGGTACTTGGTATTGTTGACTTGCTTGCGTAAGCCTCCCCGGCAGCGGCGCCAGAAATTCTTCTTGCTACCTCTTGAGCACTGCGTTGGATTTCCCCAAAGAGGAGAGGATGATGCAGTAAAGTAGCATAAGTATTTCCCTCAGTTTTTGAGAACCAAGGTATCAATCCAGTAGGAGACCATGCACAAGTCCCTCGTACCTACACAAAGCGATAGCAACTCGTAATCAATGCTTAGGGGTTGTCAATCCCTTCACAGTCACTTACGAGAGTGAGATCTGATAGAGATGATAAATAATATTTTTGGTATTTTTGATAGATAGATGCAAAGTGAAAAGTAAAAGGCAAAGTAAAAACAAAGCTAGTAAATAAAGTGATAGAGATTGATATGATGAGAATAGACCCGGGGGCCATAGGTTTCACTAGTGGCTTCTCTCGAGAGCATAAGTATTCTACGGTGGGTGAACAAATTACTGTTGAGCAATTGACAGAATTGAGCATAGTTATGAACATATCTAGGCAATGATCATGTATATAGGCATCATGTCCAAAACAAGTAGATCGAAACGATTCTGCATCTAGTACTATTACTCCACTCATCGACCGCTATCCAGCATGCATCTAGAGTATTAAGTAAAAACAGAGTAATGCTTTAAGCAAGATGACATGATGTAGAGGGATAAATTCATGCAATATGATAAAAACCCCATCTTGTTATCCTCGATGGCAACAATACAATACGTGCCTTGCAACCCTTTCTGTCACTGGGTAAGGACACGGCAAGATCGAACCCAAAGCTAAGCACTTCTCCCAATGCAAGAACTACCAATATAGTTGGACAAACCAAACGGATAATTCGAAGAGACTCGCAAAGATAACTCAATCATACATAAAAGAATTCAGAGAAGAATCAAATATTTTCCATAGATAATCTGAATCATAAACCCACAATTCATCATTCTCAACAAACACACCGCAAAAAGAAGATTACATCGAATAGTTCTCCACAAGAGAGGGGGAGAACATTGTATTGAGATCCAAAAAGGGAGAAGAAGACATCTAGCTACTAGCTATGGACCCAAGGTCTGAAGTAAACTACTCACACTTCATCGGAGGGGCTATGGTGATGATGTAGAAGCCCTCCATGTTGGATGCCCCTTCTGGCGGAGATCCGGAATAGGCCCCAAGATGGGATCTCGTGGATACAGAAAGTTGCGGCGGTGGAATTAGGTTTTTGGATCCTGTTCTGATCGTTCGGGGATACGTAGGTATATATAGGAGGAAGGAGTACGTCGGTCGAGCGTCGAGGGCCCCACAAGGTAGGGGGCGCGCCCTCCACCCTCGTGACCGCCTCTGGCACTGCTTGGAGTAGGGTCCAAGTCTCCTGGATCACGTTCGGTTGGAAAATCACGATCCCGAAGGTTTCATTCCGTTTGGACTCCGTTTGATATTATGTTTCTTCGAAATACTGAAAAAGGCAAAAAACAACAATTCTGGGCTGGGCCTCCGGTTAATAGGTTAGTCCCAAAAGTAAAATAAAAGGGGAAAATAAAGCCCAATATAGTCTAAAACAGTAGATAAAGTAGCATGGAGCAATCAAAAATTATAGATACGTTGGAGACGTATCAGGATGCTGCTGTGTGCCATGCCACCCGATCAGCAAGGGTTGAAGTGGATGCCCCTAAGACCAACCTAAGCAAGGAAGATTCCCGCTCATCTGACACAGATTCCAAGTGCATGGACGGTGGCACTTCTATGTCCATGACAGAAGTGGCTGAGGCGATAGTTCACAATGATATGCCATCCATAGGTGAGAGTCTTGGCACAACAGCTCCAGTTCCTGGTGGTGCAGAGGTTGCTAAGGTGACCGTTTCGCGAGCTGGTCTTCCACCTAGGCGTCGTAGCCCCCGCAAGCAATCAACAGACATACCCAACGCATCGGCTGTAGCTAGGAGCAGCAGAGATGAGTCTGGTTATGTTCCTGCGTCCACACTGTTCCCACCACCTGCCAAAAGCAATCACTACAAAAAAAATACACTTCTGTGATGATACGTGTTTGTCACAGTAGGTCGCATTTTTTATATGCATGTAGATCCATGAAAAATTTATGACAGAATCAAGATAGTCATACCTGTGCTGTCGTAGAAGTGTTCCATGACATTACCAAAATTATCATCACAGAAGTGTCCACTTCCATGACGATAAATCGCGCGTCACAGAAGTGCTTTCATCAAGGGTGACCGACACGTGGCATCCACCGTAACGGAACACCGTTAAGCTATTGGGTCGGGTTTTGGATCCGATAACCCATTAAAAGCCCCGACCAATGGGGATTTTCCACGTGTAAAATCATCATTGGCTGGAGGAAACACGTGTCGGCTCACCGTTGGGACCAATTTCATCCGCTCATTGGACGAAGGTGTCTATGATACGGCGACACGTGGCACGGCCCAACAGAGGCCCATTACTGTGAAAAGGTCGTCCCATTTGACTTGGTCAAAAGGTGGCGGGCCGGCCCACGGAAAGCCTGTTAACGGTCTGTTCACATATAGCCCATTTACATCCCGCTAACCTAGGGCCCATTACGCCCTATCCGAATTAGGCTCAGTAGCGTCATCTGGGCCGTCAATATGATTCCAGCTTGTTTTAACTTCCGGCCCATGTGTCGCCCATGACTTCTTTCGGCCCATATGAGGCCCTTTGTAACTCTTGGCCCATTAACGGCCTGTGGTGAAACAGGCCCGTAATGAACAGTGTATCACTTTATACCCATTAAAGGCTCGTTATTCCATTGGGTCGTTTCCAGCCCAAGTTATCTTTCGGCCTCCTCAGGGCCAGTTGATTCTTGGGCTCATTTGCAGCATTCGGTTACATATGGCCAGTTACTGTCATTTTCTGCTCGTGGGACAAATTCAGCCCGTCGTTACAGTCGGTCCGTTTGCGGACCGTTAATATGTTGGGCCGTTTTCATGTAAAAAAACGTTGGGCTGTTTTCATAGAGATATCAAATACGGCCTATTAACGGCCCGTTATGGTCCACGAATAGTACGGCCCATGATTGGCGAAATGACGATACGCCCCGTATAAGGCCCATGGATCCTATGGCCCGTATGAGGCCCATGGATAGTACAGCCTGTAGAAGGCCCATGAATCGTACGGCCCGTAGAAGGCCCATGGACCCTGCGGCCCGCAGAAGGCCCATGGACCCTACCGCCCGTAGAAAGCCCATGGACCCTAAGGCCCGTATAGAAGGCCCATGGATCCTACGGCCGGAAGAGGGCCCATGGATCATACAGCCTGCAGGAGGCCCATGGTTACAACAGTCCGTGTGTTGCCATGATTATTTTCGCCTAGTTACCAAAAATAGGCTATTGTGGCCACTAGAAAAACACAGAAAAAGAACTGCAGTGACTACAAGCAAACAAAAAAACAAGACAATAAGGAAATAAATAAGCAAGCAATTAACGTTAGCCTATTACCGCTATTACACATATTACATCCACTGGGCATCAAAGTTCGCCACCAGTGCAAATATAGGGAACAAAGCATTACATTACATACACTGGCCGTCAAAATTGGCCACCAGTGCAAATAAACGCGGCAGCAAAACAAGAGCATAACTAACACAACTTCAAAAGAGCTCAAGAAACGTTATCCTGGGTATCCACCATGCTGGTAATAAGCTTAGCAAGTTGATTAGCTTTATCCTGTTTGGCGCTAAAATCCTCCAACGCTTGCTGTTGCACCAGAAAGTATGCATCTGAATGCTCCAGGGACTTCCGCAGTCCTTTCGCTTCTTGTCGCAGCACAACTGATCGATGTCTTTCAGCTTGTAGTTGAGACTCAAGAAACCGAACTGATTCAGATAGTGAGTTTGAATAGCTTGTGCAAGTGGTAGTGGCCAGTAACTCGAACACTAAACCAAACAGGACTTTGGGGTTGTCTCGCTGTCTTCAAGATAGTCTTCCTTAGCTGTTTTATTAGTTTTGTTGGAGACCAACAAGGACGTGTCACTATCCTGAACCTTATCTGCATTACTTCCTTTACCATTGCTTAATAAGGCACTCTTCCCCAATATTCTGTCAGCATTCTAAAAGAAGAAACAAGCAGACACATAACAAGTTTAGCATGTACTAGTATATGAAACTCATTTCGGTGAACCAGTTCATTAATAAGGTGGACAGGATTAAACTACCAAGTCTTCTATTGCCAAGTACTAGTACATAATAAAAGCATCAAACAAACACATATGTATGTCCTATGGTCACTGCATTTTCTTGCCAAATCAAAATAGAGACACGATTCAAATCATATCAGTTCAAGACAAAGCAGCAGTGAAAGAATACAAAGCATGGGAAACTACACGGCACAACAAGATTTTAGATGGGTACCACGAGTCTACATGTACAACAACACTATTGGCTCTGTTGTGATGCTAGTAATGTGCATGATATGAAAGTAAACTGTATACACAATTGAAATTGAAATCAAAAGAGCTCTTGATAAGAGCAAACCTATTAAAGAAACATGTGTGAACATACCTGTTGTGCCATTGAAGTTTCGATTGGATCCTTCAATTTAAAAATAAGTTTGTATGAGTAAATACAGTGATACAAGAGCAAAGCAATCATAGTTAAAAAAAGGCGCGCCTAAGCAAGCGCTTAAGCGCGCCTAGGCTCTAGGCGTTGGCAAAACGCATTGCGCATAACTATGCTTAATCTGTGCATAACTGTGCATAAGCATGCGCTTTGGTCAGTAAAGCGCAAGGCGGTGGCAAAACGCACAATTAACGCCTAGCGCTTCTTGAACTATGATAGCAATGGAATCTTAAATTAGAACAGTTGTTCTTCAAGTTTAGGCACTTGTTCTACATGAACAGAGTACAGTAAGACGCAAGAATATAATACTTAAAAATAGAAAATGAGCTCATAGACCTTACCACATTCTTCGTTCGGGGCCAGTACAGAACAAGGCGTTCCAGTCATTGTCCAGTAAATGTGTATCAGGAGAACGTAAGGGAATTTGATGAGTTTCTTTGCCGGTGAAGTACGTTTTCTTCAGGTAATTCCCATACTGCCACCAAGCATTCTTGAAGATAGCAGAGGTATTAGCACAAGTTACCTCTTCCTGAGTTTCCAAATCGGTCCTTCTCTATTGAGAAAAATGGGAAAATTTACTGTATTATAACCATCATGGAGGTAGGATGTATGGGACGAAGCAAAGTAATTGCCATGAATAACATTAATTACACATAACTCCTGGACAAACACCTGCAACTAGCATTTTGCTTCATCTTCAGTATAATATTTCCAAGATGGGAAGATACGCACATACGATTTAACTGAAGGAAATATGCCCTAGAGGCAATAATAAAGTTATTATTTATTTCCTTATAATCATGATAAATGTTTATTATTCATGCTAGAATTGTATTTACCGGAAACATAATACATGTGTGAATAGATAGACAAACAGAGTGTCACTAGTATGCCTCTACTTGACTAGCTCGTTAATCAAAGATGGTTATGTTTCCTAACCATGAACAATGAGTTGTTATTTGATTAACGAGGTCACATCATTAGTAGAATGATCTGATTGACATGACCCATTCCATTAGCTTAGCACCCGATCGTTTAGTATGTTGCTATTGCTTTCTTCATGACTTATACATGTTCGTATGACTATGAGATTATGCAACTCCCGTTTACCGGAGGAACACTTTGGGTACTACCAAACGTCACAACGTAACTGGGTGATTATAAAGGAGTACTACAGGTGTCTCCAATGGTCGATGTTGGGTTGGCGTATTTCGAGATTAGGATTTGTCACTCCGATTGTCGGAGAGGTATCTCTGGGCCCTCTCGGTAATACACATCACATAAGCCTTGCAAGCATTACAACTAATATGTTAGTTGTGAGATGATGTATTACGGAATGAGTAAAGAGACTTGCCGGTAACGAGATTGAACTAGGTATTGCATACCGACGATCGAATCTCGGGCAAGTAACATACCGATGACAAAGGGAACAACGTATGTTGTTATGCGGTCTGACCGATAAAGATCTTCGTAGAATATGTAGGAGCCAATATGGGCATCCAGGTCCCGCTATTGGTTATTGACCGGAGACGTGTCTCGGTCATGTCTACATTGTTCTCGAACCCGTAGGGTCCGCACGCTTAAGGTTACGATGACAGTTATATTATGAGTTTATGCATTTTGATGTACCGAAGGTTGTTCGGAGTCCCGGATGTGATCACGGACATATCGAGGAGTCTCGAAATGGTCGAGACATAAAGATTGATATATTGGAAGTCTATGTTTGGACATCGGAAATGTTCCGGGTGAAATCGGGATTTTACCGGGTTACCGGGAGGTTACCGGAACCCCCCGGGAGCCATATGGGCCATAGTGGGCCTTAGTGGAAAAGAGAAGGGGCTGCCCTAGATGGGCTGCGCGCCCCCCCTTCCCCTAGTCCTATTAGGACTAGGAGAGGTGGCCGGCCCCCTCCTCCTCTTTTCCCCTCCGAGGAATCCTAGTTGGACTAGGATTGGAGGGGGAATCCTACTCCCAGTGGGAGTAGGACTCTCCTGCGCCTCCCCCCTTTGGCCGGCCAGCCTCCCCTCCTCTCCTCCTTTATATACGGAGGCAGGGGCACCTCTAAACACACAAGTTGACACAAGTTGATCCACGTGATCGATTCCTTAGCCGTGTGCGGTGCCCCCTGCCACCATATTCCTCGATAATACTGTAGCGGAGTTTAGGCGAAGCCCTGCTGCTGTAGTTCATCAAGATCGTCACCACGCCGTCGTGCTGACGAAACTCTTCCCCGACACTTTGCTGGATCGGAGTCCGGGGATCGTCATCGAGCTGAACGTGTGCTCGAACTCGGAGGTGCCGTAGTTTCGGTGCTTGATCGGTTGGATCGTGAAGACGTACGACTACTTCCTCTATGTCGTGTCATCGCTTCCGCAGTCGGTCTGTGTTGGGTACGTAGACAACACTCTCCTCTCGTTGCTATGCATCACATGATCCTGTGTGCGCGTAGGAAAATTTTTGAAATTACTACGAAACCCAACAGTGGTATCAGAGCCAGGTTATTGATGTTGATGTTATATGCACGAGTAGAACACAAGTGAGTTGTGGACGATACAAGTCATACTGCCTACCAGCATGTCATATTTTGGTTCGGCGGTATTGTTGGACGAGACGACCCAGACCAACCTTACGCGTACGCTTACGCGAGACCGGTTCCCTCGACGTGCTTTGCACAGAGATGGCTTGCGGGCGACTGTCTCTCCAACTTTAGTTGAACCAAGTATGGCTACGCCCGGTCCTTGCGAAGGTTAAAACGGAGTCTATTTGACAAACTATCGTTGTGGTTTTGATGCGTAGGTGAGATTGGTTCTTACTTAAGCCCGTAGCAGCCACGTAAAACATTGCAACAACAATGTAGAGGACGTCTAACTTGTTTTTGCAGGGCATGTTGTGATGTGATATGGTCAAGGCATGATGCTGAATTTTATTGTATGAGATGATCATGTTTTGTAACCAAGTTATCGGCAACTGGCAGGAGCCATATGGTTGTCGCTTTATTGTATGCAATGCAATCGCGATGTAATGCTTAACTTTATTACTAAACGGTAGTGATAGTCGTGAAAGCATAAGATTGGCGAGACGACAAAGATGCTACGATGGAGATCAAGGTGTCGCGCCGGTGACGATGGTGATCATGACGGTGCTTCGGAGATGGAGATCACAAGCACGAGATGATGATGGCCATATCATATCACTTATATTGATTGCATGTGATGTTTATCTTTTTATGCATCTTATCTTGCTTTGATTGACGGTAGCATTATAAGATGATCTCTCATTAAATTATCAAGAAGTGTTCTCCCTGAGTATGCACCGTTGCCAAAGTTCGTCGTGCCCAGACACCACGTGATGATCGGGTGTGATAAGCTCTACATCCATCTACAACGGGTGCAAGCCAGTTTTTGCACACGCAGAATACTCAGGTTAAACTTGACGAGCCTAGCATATGCAGATATGGCCTCGGAACACGGAGACCGAAAGGTCGAGCGTGAATCATATAGTAGATATGATCAACATAACGATGTTCACCATTGAAAACTACTCCATCTCACGTGATGATCGGTTATGGTTTAGTTGATTTGGATCACGTAATCACTTAGAGGATTAGAGGGATGTCTATCTAAGTGGGAGTTCTTAAGTAATATGATTAATTGAACTTAAATTTATCATGAACTTAGTACCTGATAGTATCTTGCTTGTTTATGTTGATTGTAGATAGATGGCTCGTGCTGTTGTTCCGTTAAATTTTAATGCGTTCCTTGAGAAAGCAAAGTTGAAAGATGATGGTAGCAATTACACGGACTGGGTCCGTAACTTGAGGATTATCCTCATTGCTGCACAGAAGAATTACGTCCTGGAAGCACCACTGGGTGCCAGGCCTGCTGCTGGAGCAACGCCAGATGTTATGAACGTCTGGCAGAGCAAAGCTGATGACTACTCGATAGTTCAGTGTGCCATGCTTTACGGCTTAGAATCGGGACTTCAACGACGTTTTGAACGTCATGGAGCATATGAGATGTTCCAGGAGTTGAAGTTAATATTTCAAGCAAATGCCCGGATTGAGAGATATGAAGTCTCCAATAAGTTCTATAGCTGCAAGATGGAGGAGAACAGTTCTGTCAGTGAGCATATACTCAAAATGTCTGGGTATAATAATCACTTGATTCAATTGGGAGTTAATCTTCCGGATGATTGCGTCATCAACAGAATTCTCCAATCACTGCCTCCAAGCTACAAGAGCTTCGTAATGAACTATAATATGCAAGGGATGAACAAGACTATTCCCGAGCTCTTCGCAATGCTGAAAGCTGCGGAGGTAG
Source organism: Triticum dicoccoides (assembly GCF_002162155.2). NCBI lineage: Eukaryota > Viridiplantae > Streptophyta > Magnoliopsida > Poales > Poaceae > Triticum > Triticum dicoccoides. The sequence continues at coordinate 2,102,394 of NC_041385.1, read as the reverse complement.
AAATCAAGAAGGAGCATCAAGTGTTGATGGTTAACAAGACCACTAGTTTCAAGAAAAAGGGCAAAGGGAAGAAAAAGGGGAACTTCAAGAAGAACGGCAAGCAAGTTGCTGCTCAAGAGAAGAAACCTAAGTCTGGACCTAAGCCTGAAACTGAGTGCTTCTACTGCAAGCAGACTGGTCACTGGAAGCGGAACTGCCCCAAGTATTTGGCGGATAAGAAGGATGGCAAGGTGAACAAAGGTATATGTGATATACATGTTATTGATGTGTACCTTACTAGAGCTCGCAGTAGCACCTGGGTATTTGATACTGGTTCTGTTGCTAATATTTGCAACTCGAAACAGGGACTACAGAATAAGCGGGCACTGGCAAAGGACGAGGTGACGATGTGCGTGGGAAACGGTTCCAAAGTCGATGTGATCGCAGTCGGCACGCTACCTCTACATCTACCTTCGGGATTAATATTAGACCTAAGTAATTGTTATTTGGTGCCAGCGTTGAGCATGAACATTATATCTGGATCTTGTTTAATGCGAGACGGTTATTCATTTAAATCAGAGAATAATGGTTGTTCTATTTATATGAGTAATATCTTTTATGGTCATGCACCCTTGAAGAGTGGTCTATTTTTATTGAATCTCGATAGTAGTAATACACATATTCATAATGTTGAAGCCAAAAGATGCAGAGTTGATAATGAAAGTGCAACTTATTTGTGGCACTGTCGTTTAGGTCATATCGGTATAAAGCGCATGAAGAAACTCCATACCGATGGACTTTTGGAACCACTTGATTATGAATCACTTGGTACTTGCGAACCGTGCCTCTTGGGCAAGATGACTAAAACACCGTTCTCCGGTACTATGGAGAGAGCAACAGATTTGTTGGAAATCATACATACCGATGTATGTGGCCCGATGAATATTGAGGCTCATGGCGGATATCGTTATTTTCTCACCTTCACAGATGATTTAAGCAGATATGGGTATATTTACTTAATGAAACATAAGTCTGAAATATTTGAAAAGTTCAAAGAATTTCAGAGTGAAGTTGAAAATCATCGTAACAAGAAAATAAAGTTTCTACGATCTGATTGTGGAGGAGAATATTTGAGTTACGAGTTTGGTGTACATTTGAAAAACTGTGGAATAGTTTCGCAACTCACGCCACCCGGAACACCACAGCGTAATGGTGTGTCCGAACGTCGTAATCGTACTTTACTAGATATGGTGCGATCTATGATGTCTCTTACTGATTTACCGCTATCATTTTGGGGATATGCTTTAGAGACGGCCGCATTCACGTTAAATAGGGCACCATCAAAATCCGTTGAGACGACGCCTTATGAACTGTGGTTTGGCAAGAAACCAAAGTTGTCGTTTCTTAAAGTTTGGGGCTGCGATGCTTATGTGAAAAAGCTTCAACCTGATAAGCTCGAACCCAAATCGGAGAAATGTGTCTTCATAGGATACCCAAAGGAAACTGTTGGGTACACCTTCTATCACAGATCCGAAGGCAAAACATTCGTTGCTAAGAATGGATCATTTCTAGAGAAGGAGTTTCTCTCGAAAGAAGTGAGTGGGAGGAAAGTAGAACTTGACGAGGTAACTGTACCTGCTCCCTTACTGGAAAGTAGTTCATCACAGAAAACTGTTTCAGTGACACCTACACCAGTTAGTGAGGAAGCCAATGATAATGATCATGAAACTTCAGATCAAGATACTACTGAACCACGTAGATCAACCAGAATAAGATCCGCACCAGAGTGGTACGGTAATCCTGTTCTGGAGGTCATGCTACTAGATCATGATGAACCTACGAACTATGAAGAAGCGATGGTGAGCCCAGATTCCGTAAAGTGGCTTGAAGCCATGAAATCTGAGATGGGATCCATGCATGAGAACAAAGTATGGACTTTGGTTGACTTGCCCGATGATCGGCAAGCAATTGAGAATAAATGGATTTTTAAGAAGAAGACTGACGCTGATGGTAATGTTACTGTCTACAAAGCTCGACTTGTCGCAAAAGGTTTTCGGCAAGTTCAAGGAATTGACTACGATGAGACCTTCTCACCCGTAGTGATGCTTAAGTCCGTCCGAATCATGTTAGCAATTGCCGCATTTTATGATTATGAAATTTGGCAAATGGATGTCAAAACTGCATTCCTGAATGGATTTCTAGAAGAAGAGTTGTATATGATGCAACCAGAAGGTTTTGTCGATCCAAAGGGAGCTAACAAAGTGTGCAAGCTCCAGCGATCCATTTATGGACTGGTGCAAGCCTCTCGGAGTTGGAATAAATGTTTTGATAGTGTGATCAAAGCATTTGGTTTTATACAGACTTTCGGAGAAGCCTGTATTTACAAGAAAGTGAGTGGGAGCTCTGTAGCATTTCTGATATTATATGTGGATGACATATTACTGATTGGAAATGATATAGAATTTCTGGATAGCATAAAGGGATACTTGAATAAAAGTTTTTCAATGAAAGACCTCGGTGAAGCTGCTTACATATTAGGCATTAAGATCTATAGAGATAGATCAAGACGCTTAATTGGACTTTCACAAAGCACATACCTTGACAAAATTTTGAAGAAGTTCAAAATGGATCAAGCGAAGAAAGGGTTCTTGCCTGTGTTACAAGGTGTGAAATTGAGTAAGACTCAATGCCCGACCACTGCAGAAGATAGAGAGAATATGAAAGATGTTCCCTATGCATCAGCCATAGGCTCTATCATGTATGCAATGCTGTGTACCAGACCTGATGTGTGCCTTGCTATAAGTTTTAGCAGGGAGGTACCAAAGTAATCCAGGAATGGATCACTGGACAGCGGTCAAGAACATCCTGAAATACCTGAAAAGGACTAAGGATATGTTTCTCGTATATGGAAGTGACAAAGAGCTCATCGTAAAAGGTTACGTTGATGCAAGCTTTGACACTGATCCGGACGATTATAAATCGCAAACCGAATACGTGTTTACATTAAACGGTGGAGCTGTCAGTTGGTGCAGTTCTAAACAAAGCGTCGTAGCGGGATCTACATGTGAAGCGGAATACATAGCTGCTTCGGAAGCAGCAAATGAAGGAGTCTGGATGAAGGAGTTCATATCCGATCTAGGTGTCATACCTAGTGCATCGGGTCCAATGAAAATCTTTTGTGACAATACTGGTGCAATTGCCTTGGCAAAGGAATCCAGATTTCACAAAAGGACCAAACACATCAAGAGACGCTTCAACTCCATCCGGGATCTAGTCCAGGTGGGAGACATAGAGATTTGCAAGATACATACGGATCTGAATGTTGCAGACCCGTTGACTAAGCCTCTTCCACGAGCAAAACATGATCAGCACCAAAGCTCCATGGGTGTTAGATTCATTACAGTGTAATCTAGATTATTGACTCTAGTGCAAGTGGGAGACTGAAGGAAATATGCCCTAGAGGCAATAATAAAGTTATTATTTATTTCCTTATAATCGTGATAAATGTTTATTATTCATGCTAGAATTGTATTTACCGGAAACATAATACATGTGTGAATACATAGACAAACAGAGTGTCACTAGTATGCCTCTACTTGACTAGCTCGTTAATCAAAGATGGTTATGTTTCCTAACCATGAACAATGAGTTGTTATTTGATTAACGAGGTCACATCATTAGTAGAATGATCTGATTGACATGACCCATTCCATTAGCTTAGCACCCGATCGTTTAGTATGTTGCTATTGCTTTCTTCATGACTTATACATGTTCCTATGACTATGAGATTATGCAACTCCCGTTTACCGGAGGAACACTTTGGGTACTACCAAACGTCACAACGTAACTGGGTGATTATAAAGTAGTACTACAGGTGTCTCCAATGGTCGATGTTGGGTTGGCGTATTTCGAGATTAGGATTTGTCACTCCGATTGTCGGAGAGGTATCTCTGGGCCCTCTCGGTAATACACATCACATAAGCCTTGCAAGCATTACAACTAATATGTTAGTTGTGAGATGATGTATTACGGAACGAGTAAAGAGACTTGCCGGTAACGAGATTGAACTAGGTATTGGATACCGACGATCGAATCTCGGGCAAGTAACATACCGATGACAAAGGGAACAACGTATGTTGTTATGCGGTCTGACCGATAAAGATCTTCGTAGAATATGTAGGAGCCAATATGGGCATCCAGGTCCCGCTATTGGTTATTGACCAGAGACGTGTCTCGGTCATGTCTACATTGTTCTCGAACCCGTAGGGTCCGCACGCTTAAGGTTACGATGACAGTTATATTATGAGTTTATGCATTTTGATGTACCGAAGGTTGTTCGGAGTCCCGGATGTGATCACGGACATGACGAGGAGTCTCGAAATGGTCGAGACATAAAGATTGATATATTGGAAGTCTATGTTTGGACATCGGAAATGTTCCGGGTGAAATCGGGATTTTACCGGGTTACCGGGAGGTTACCGGAACCCCCCGGGAGCCATATGGGCCATAGTGGGCCTTAGTGGAAAAGAGAAGGGGCTGCCCTAGATGGGCTGCGCGCCCCCCCTTCCCCTAGTCCTATTAGGACTAGGAGAGGTGGCCGGCCCCCTCCTCCTCTTTTCCCCTCCGAGGAATCCTAGTTGGACTAGGATTGGAGGGGGAATCCTACTCCCAGTGGGAGTAGGACTCTCCTGCGCCTCCCCCCTTTGGCCGGCCAGCCTCCCCTCCTCTCCTCCTTTATATACGGAGGCAGGGGCACCTCTAAACACACAAGTTGACACAAGTTGATCCACGTGATCGATTCCTTAGCCGTGTGCGGTGCCCCCTGCCACCATATTCCTCGATAATACTGTAGCGGAGTTTAGGCGAAGCCCTGCTGCTGTAGTTCATCAAGATCGTCACCACGCCGTCGTGCTGACGAAACTCTTCCCCGACACTTTGCTGGATCGGAGTCCGGGGATCGTCATCGAGCTGAACGTGTGCTCGAACTCGGAGGTGCCGTAGTTTCGGTGCTTGATCGGTTGGATCGTGAAGACGTACGACTACTTCCTCTACGTCGTGTCATCGCTTCCGTAGTCGGTCTGCATTGGGTACGTAGACAACACTCTCCTCTCGTTGCTATGCATCACATGATCCTGTGTGCGCGTAGGAAATTTTTTGAAATTACTACGAAACCCAACATTAACAACATCAAATGCGATAGATGCTAAACTACGACTAGCTGGTTGTGCTTCCTCCACAGGAATAGGCGTAGTAACTGGTGGAGTTGGGGTTTGCCGTGATAGTATTGGCCCTTTGGGCACTGGAGCTGCCTTACTAACTGCTTTTGTTTGGGAGCTCTGTGGTGGAGATGGTGCTGTGTCAACAGGAACTGGGTTACTATCGGCTGGGGTTGGGGTTAGATTGGGTGAAGCTGGTTCTCTGTCCATCGCAGTAGGGGTACAATCTGCGAGAGTTTGGGTTATGTGTGGTAGGGCTGGTTCTTGTGCATGTACAACCGGGGTGCTATCTCCACCAAGAGGTAGCACTGTTTTATTTGATGACCATGTTTTTAGTCCGCTAGATACTAGCATCACCTGCTCCAGTTCAAATGGCTGATAAATAGGAAACATAGTTGAATGTACAGACATTGTATGAGAGACAGATGCAATAGATAGTGTGGAAAAAAGAGGGCATGAAATAGTTGACATGTATATTGTTTAACTCAAACGGATAGCATGACATAATTTCACATATATGATGTCTATCTAAACTAGATAGCATAGCATAACATAATTCAAAGATATGATGAATAACTAAACAGGATCGCATGACATAATTCACCTACATGTTATCTAAGTAATCAGGATTGCATCATTTAATTCACATATGTGATTTATATGCTAAACAGAGGGCATTCGATATGATGTGTGAACTAAGAACATGGTGTTGAATATTGTGTATATGATGTCTAAACTATGCAATGCAAGACACTGTATGATATGAGCAGTATAACCATGCCAAGTTAGAGCATACACCTCAGTGGGGGAATAGGACTGGTCATTTGTCTCTGAATCCATCTCTGAGGAGCTATCGGGACCCAACAAGAGATCTGCTTTGACAGGAGCACTGTCTTCTCTGAAGGCCTTATTTTCACTCCAGATTTTTCCATCTCCCACCCAAATGGCTGATTCATAGGAAGAGTAGTTTAATGTACAAACATTGTCGACAAATGGAAATGTAATGAAGAAAAGGATGGGCAAGATATCATTCAAATATATGATGCCTAGTTAAACAGGATGGCATTGCACATTTCACATATATTATGGCTGGCTAAAAGACATGAGACTGCATAATTCCCATATATGATACAGAACATGTCTAAACTAAGCAGATGACATATATGATGTCAAAAGTAGGCACTGCAAGGCAACATATGCATGATATCACTAACATCATCATGCCAAGGTAGAGCAAACACCTTGGGGGGTAAATAGGAGTGGTCAGCGGCGTCTGAATCCGCCTCAGAACAGATATCTTTCTCTGGATTACAATCTGGAGAGGGGTGGGGAGGGGTTGCCATTGAACCCACCATGGAGTGATGTCTGCATGACATTGTATTGCCATGCAAAAATCTTCTCTTTTTCTCTACATGTTCAGCATGACTGTGTACAATATCTGACATGCATATGAAAAAATATGGTGAGATTATGTAAGTAGAACATGCAGAAATTTAGAGTGATGGTAACAACCAGTGGATGGATCAAAAAATAATGATAGCAGGCTGATGATTGCTTTAAATTAATAAAAAGACAGATGATGATTGCTTTACTATTTGTTTCCCACCCAAGATGAACAACATAGGCATACCCTAGGTGAACCAGATATTAGACAGACGTACTATTCATTGCTGCCTCGATATGTGCCCCACAACTAATTTAGAACTCAAGTTTGAACATTAATTTGGACTTGACTTGGGAGTCCAAGAGCTGAACAGGATAATAAATTAGCAGGTAAGTTTAAGCAATGCATAACATAAGCAGAAACAAAAGAGTGCGACCTCTCTTGTGGACCCATGTACTCCTCAGGTTCATCTGCTGAGTCGATGATGGTGATGGCGTTGCGATGGGTGCCGGCGGCAGGAAAGGAGATCTGAAGCGGTGAAAGACGGTCGGGAGTCGTGATGTCTGGTTTGGTGGATGCTTCTATCGATGGAGCAACTCAGGTGAGGTGGACGACAGCACGACAGGAGCAGGAAAAACCACACAAAGTTCCCTTCGACACGTACCTGTAACTGAAGTAATTCTGTAAGGGCTCATTTGGCTTGCATGATTCCTAAAATGCAGGGATAGGAAAAACACCAGAATAGGATAGGAAAATGCACATGGTAAATAGAGCATTTGTAAACACAGGATTTCTGTCAACTTGGGTGTTTGGTTTACAGTAATTGGAATAGCAGAGGAATGCAAAGAAACATGGCCAAAATAAAGTGAAACCATATGAAAGTGTGTACAGTTAGAATGTTATTCTGGCACTAATACACTTGGTCTTGTTTTCATGCATAGGATTTTGAAAAGTAGGTCCAGGTGGATGTTTTGGTTCATTTCTTTCAACAAAATGCATGAATAATTGAATAGTAGAGTGCCATTGGAAAATTCCCTATTGCTATGTTTTTTTGTTGAACCAAAATAGCCCTAATGAATCGACGTGAATGTATAGTAATCAGTGATGCAACAAGTGTCTCTTTGCCGTAGCCGTGTCGACCTCAGCATCATTGGGTTGGTCGCTGAAGCAGTTGAGGCAGAGGTGGCTCTCGGAGGTGTGGAGGAAGATCTGACGAATCTGTAGACGACGTCCAGGGCACTGCTCTATTGTGATGGATTGTTCTGTCGTTGGAGCAGCTCCGGTGAGCCGTAAGATGTCAAGGCTGAAGCAGCACAAGACAGACATTGTCAATCTCAAGTGGGATTCTAATAGCATCTCCAGTAGATGATGTAAAATGGATGTAAAATTAACATCACCAAAAACCACCTGACTACAACAGATGAGGTAAAAACTGTTGACTCTGAACTTAACTGTCGAAACTGAAATTTACTGCGGAATCTGAATGCTACTGCCGAAACTAAACGCAATGGTAGCAGAGAGGCACTTGACATGTAGTTTAGGGAGGGCCTGCAGTTCATTTTCAACCTGCACCCCCTGAGCCGACAGCCACCACCGGCCGAACCGCCAGCCCCAGCGCTGCGACGCCGCCCCGAAACAACTCGCCACCGCCGCCCCGGCCAGCCCTCTAGGGCCCCTAACCCCGCCCAGAACCCTAAGATAGATAGTGGGATACCTCTCCGGCGAGTCCCCGTCCCCGCTGCGGGTGGTTCCTCCTTAACTCCCGCGAGCCCCCCAACCCCTGAAAATCGACTGACTCAAAAGTCGATTCAATCGACTGATGTGTGGCTTAATCAGAGTAGAGCAGCAGCACGAGCGAGGGGGAGAGCTGCAGCAGCAGCTGGGTGAGCGAGCGATTGATCGAGAACCGGAGCAGCAGTAGCGGCGCGAGCGAGCGAGTGAGAGCCGGAGCAGCAGCAGCAGATTCGGCTGGTATGGATGCCGCCGCCGAAGGGGCCTCCCACTAGGGGAGAGCCGCCGCGGAGATGTCACCTGCGGCACCGGCTTGAAGGTAGCCGCTCCATGGGGGTGCGGGATGGAGCACCGTCGGTGCCGGGAGGTCGAGTTCAGGAGAAGGTGCGATTCTATGAGTGTACAACCTGTTTGGTGGCGTCGAGTAGGCCTCGGCTTCGTCCTAGGAGTCGGTGAGGATGCTGCGGTTCTAGTGGAGCAGGTTAAGGCGACGCTGTGGGGATGGAGCACCTGCGATAGACGAGGCGATCGTTGGAACAACTCCTTGGAGGTGGAGGACGGGGCGGCTGAACCGGCGGGACGGCGAGATGGACGACGAATCCTCATCCGGGGAGGTGGACGAGGGACGTCGAGCTGTTGCGGTGGACGACGTCGTCGGGGAAGAGGATCCGGCTGGGCAGCGGTGACGTGGCAGACGGAGGAGGGTGGGGTTTCGCGGCTGGAGCAGAGAGGTTATGGCGGCCTGGGATTTCGAATGGCGAAAAGGGGGCGATGGGAGGGGGTGAAGCATGACTTAGGGACGCTCTTGTCCAAAATGTAGGTTGTGTTACAAAAGAACCCCCCACCTATTTGAACTAGCGGCCCTTTCGGCTCAGGGTTAGAAGGGGGATTTCGCATGTCGGGATTTGGCAGCTGGAGGGAGTTTTCGCGCGTGTTATAATTTCGGGATAGAAAGGCGCGGGTTGTGAAGGCGCGGAGTATAACAAGATGCGGGTTGAATTTTAGGGACAAGCCTGACGTGTAGTAATATTGTACTTGTACGTACCAAATCAATTCGCACTTCCCTCAACCAAAAATAAAACAAAAAAAAATATAACTATTCACACCACACAAAGAGAGAGTCTTGCCCCGTTTTACTATACAAATGCTATTCAAAGCTACTCCCTCCTTCCATCTATATAGGGCTAATGCATTTTTCGATGCTAACTTTGACCAAATATTAGAGCAATGATATATGACATGCACTTACACAAAGCACACCTTTAAATTCGTCTGTGAAAGGTTCTTTCAATGATATAATTTTCACATTGTGCATGTCATGTACTATTAATCTTGTCAATAGTCAAAGGCGGTCTTAAAAATCTCATTACGCCCTATATAGATGGAAGGAGGGAGTATGAATCCATGTTATGTCTGATTAATTTTTTTCGCTTGCTGTATAATGCACGTAACCTACTCATACCAACATTTTAGTGCATTCCAAATGTCTATACTACCGCTGCAATTCGAACTAAATTTGAATTCGTTTCTCTATTTGAATAAGAATCTACAATCATGATTGTTTCCAACTTCAACCATCATTCGGGTATTACCTTAATAACACACCACATGATTACTATAGAGATAGATATGAACTATGTGTACTACATGAACTCGAATTCTATTTTTTGAATACACATGTTGATTCCAAATAATAGTACATTTGATGTACTAACTATATATTCATAATCTAAACCATGTTCCATACGTACATCATGTTTATCACACAAAGTATAGTTCCCCGCCCCCTACATTATGACAAGTATTTAGACCTAAGCTGCAAAAGCCACACGTTAGCCCAAATTATAATCAATGTTCTACATTATGATATCTTCTTCAAGTATCTGTATCCACTTTTTTATAATGAATTATGATCTTTGTTTGTCTCTTACACCTTCACGATCCTCTTCTATTTGTAGCTAGCAAGCGCTAACTTTCTATCGTGCATGCACACGCCCGCCCCCCTCACACACCCTTAGCGTCCCCTCCATCGCGCACGCGTTCATTATTTCTCTTTAGGCCGTCCACCAACGGTGTGTGTAAGCCACGGCTCCTTCTTTCTGGCACACACCGGTCGATATACCTCTCTAGCCAAGTGTGCCTACAACAAACACATATATACTTCCCCTCTTCTCTTCTCACCGTCCATGCCCCCATATGCCCAATACGATTCCACGCAGGTGCACACTCCCGCCCCTCTTTTCATTTATCACATGCTCGCACACTCCTCCCCCCTCGACATGGTAGGCCTCTCGCACCACCTCCTAGCCACACCCTCTCCCTAAGTCTGCCTCTTCGGGCCTTATTTGCTTCTAACACATGCAGACATGTATATGAACTGATCTCCCTACATATAGCCAGTCGACTATAATTCATTTTCACCAAGCACCGATACACTTACCTCGCTAGTTATGTCTCTCCTTTTCTCGGACACACGACGGTTGATCTTACTATGTAGTTACGCATGCTTACCACAACCATATCTTCTCCCCTCATCATCCTTGAATACCTCCCGACCCGTCTCTCACACGCACGTGCATAGACAGACAGACATCCCCCGTCCTCTCTTATTGATATTGCACTCACACCCTCTGTTTGTCTAGCAGGCCTCTCCCACCATTTGTGAGACGCCACTCCACCACCAACCCTCTGACACTCTACCTTTGTCTTTTTCCCAATCTTATTCCTCTGCTACACATATCCATGGATGTCGATCGATCTCCCTCAATACATAGCTAGGTCTCTCTCCTTCCCCACACATGTACTAGTCGACCG